>NC_081757.1:640516-755516 GCF_963082965.1 Carassius carassius
AACAACTATTAACTAAAAACAAAACTACTATACTATATTATTATGTTTTTATTTTTTATAAAAAAAATATTTATTTAAAATATAAACATTTTTTTAAATACAATTAAAATACAAACTTTCATTGGCTGTAACAGTAAGGTTTTACCTTTGATCCTCTGCGGTGTGTGATAATCTTGGGTTTTGACTTCTTCTGTTGAGAGAGAGATAAACATCTGCTCTGAAACACTGAAACGATCACTGAAACAATCAGGATTCAGGAATAAAGAGCTTCATACAGGTGTGTGCTCGGCAGCTTCATTCTGTTCTTCTTCTTCTTCTGGAGTGAAGAACTCATCTGTGCCATCAATGAGCTTTAACACGATACAGAAAGAATGAATATGATCTGGAAACAAACACCTGAAGCCTGAGATGAGCTGAGATGAGATGCACCTTTGAGCCTGGATTCAGTGAGCTTGTGTTCGTCTCGGAGCTCTTCAGTTCATCTCTGGTTATATCCTGAAATCAGAGATCCTGAGATTCTTCTCACATCACATTCTTATGGAAGCTTATCTTCGAGGAAACGCCACTTTGTGTCGTACAGTTCAGAACTTTAACTTTCTGAATTAATTGTATCGCAAATCTGAGTTTATTTCTCACAATTCAGACTTTTCACGTTCAATTCTGAGGAAAAAAATATCTGAAATGTGAGAAATGTATAATTTGTAAGATTTAAAGTTGCCGTTTTCTTTCTTTCTTTCCTTCTTTCTTTCCTTCTTTCTTTCATTCCTTCTTTCTTTCCTTCTTTCTTTCATTCTTTCTTTCCGTCTTTCCTTCTTTCTTTCTTTCTGTCTTTAATTCCTTCTTTCTTTCTGTCTTTATTTCCTTCTTTATTTCTTTCTTTCCGTCTTTCCTTCTTTCTTTCTTTCTGTCTTTTCTTTCTTTCTTTCTTTCTTTCCTTCCTTCTTTCTTTCTTTCTTTCTTTAATTCCTTTTTTCTTTTCTTTCTTTCCTTCCTTCTTTCTTTCTTTCTTTCTTTCCTTCTTTCTTTCTTTCTTTTCTTTCTTTCCTTCCTTCTGACTTTCTTTCCTTCTTTCTTTCTTTTCTTTCTTTCTTTCTTTCTTTCTTTCTTTAATTCCTTCTTTCTTCTTTCTTTCCTTCCTTCTTTCTTTCTTTCTTTCTTTCTTTCTGTCTTTTCTTTCTTTCTTTCTTTCCTTCCTTCTTTCTTTCTTTTCTTTCTTTCCTTCCTTCTGACTTTCTTTCCTTCTTTCTTTCTTTTCTTTCTTTCTTTCTTTCTTTAATTCCTTCTTTCTTTTCGTTCTTTCCTTCCTTCTTTCTTTCTTTCTTTCTTTCTTTCTTTAATTCCTTCTTTCTTTTCTTTCTTTCCTTCCTTCTTTCTTTCTGTCTTTTCTTTCTTTCCTTCCTTCCTTCTTTCTTTCTTTTCTTTCTTTCCTTCCTTCTGACTTTCTTTCCTTCTTTCTTTCTTTTCTTTCTTTCTTTCTTTCTTTCTTTCTTTCTTTCTTTAATTCCTTCTTTCTTTTCTTTCTTTCCTTCCTTCTTTCTTTCTTTCTTTCTTTCTGTCTTTTCTTTCTGTCTTTCTTTCTTTACTTCTTTCTTTCTTTCCTTCCGACTTTCTTTCTGTCTTTCTTTCCTTCTTTCTTTCTGTCTTTCCTTCTCTTTCTTTCTTTCTTTCTTTCTGTCTTTTCTTTCTGTCTTTCTTTCTTTCCTTCTTTCTTTACTTCTTTCTTTCTTTCTTTCCGACTTTCTTTCTGTCTTTCTTTCCTTCTTTCTTTCTGTCTTTCCTTCTTTCTTTCTGTCTTTCCTTCTCTTTCTTTCCTTCTTTCTTTCTTTCTTCCCTTCTTTCTTTCCTGGGGCAGAGGCAAGCTTCTATAAGTTTATATCTGATGATTGTGAGTTATTTACTGTGAGATATAAACACTGAGAGTTAAAAATGTACAGTTTCTGAAGCAGTATATATGTTTCTGTTCACTGTAACAGCTGATGTCCTGATGGAAATTCCCAGTCCATGTTTAGTTCTGAGACAGATGGACTTTACCTTTGAGCTCCTCCTGATCAGCAGCGAGTGTCTCAGTTTCCTTCCCAGAGTCTGAAGATCAACAGAGACACAATCACAGGTGAAGAAGAACAAACGCGTCAAACTCACACAGAGTTCACAGATTCATGCTGTACCTGCTTCCCGTTCCTCTTCAGCGTCCCATCAGCGCCTCCATCAGACGCGTCTGGAATCTGCCGGAGTGATTGAGAGATATTAATAACGTGAGTGACGCTTGCTCATGTGTTCAGGACATTGATGTGTGTTTGATAATGTTATGTCTGTTATTTCTGATTTAAATTAAAAATAAATGGTTGATTAAATATTTTTTTCTTGTTAAATGATTTGTATGGAGGACTAGAACTCCAAAAACAATAAATTAAATACGCAGATATATATTTTATATCAAATTTCCTTAATCATGTTCTATTTGCCCACCAATTAATTTAATTTATCACATTTAATTATTTATATATGTATTTAAACAAGATCATGTGTATTTATAAACACATTTATTTATTTAATTGCTTTTTTAATTTATCGTTTTTGCAGGTCTCGTGCTCCATAGATTTGGGTCTCCATGTGGTTTAATATTATTTATAATATAAACATTATAATATAAACATTCATAAAAGTGTTTAATATTATTTATATGCTATTATAGTTTTTATTAATATTTTATATATTTGATTTTATTTTTTCATTTCAGTTTTTAATTTGCCATCTTTACCACCAGTTTTCCAATTTACATTATTTAAACTATTAAATCAATTAATCAATCACTTATTTATTAGTAGTTCTATTGTTAGTATTTCATTTTTTATTATTACTCAATTTATTTTTATTTATTAATGTTTAGTTTTTTTATGTGCTTTTTCAGTTTTTAGTTGCATTTTACTTATTTATTAATTAGTTTATTCATCCATTATTTTATTTTATTTTATTTTTATTTTGTGTATATTTTTAATTTGATTGAAGTCAGGGTTATTATCATTAACTAAAACCATAGAATTTTTCATTACTTGACCTAAAATAAACATTAACTTAAATAAAAAATGCACTACGCCAGGTAAAACTAAATAAACAAAAATGTAAAGTTAATAAAACTAGAATACTACAACTACAAATATTTACATTAATAACATTGCACATAAATAAATAAAATACTAACAGTTGAACTACAATTAAAAGTAAAACAAAATAAACAAATAAAAAATAATTCAAAATAATCTAATATTTATCTAAAATATAAATAATACTAAAATAAAAACCATAGAACTTCTATAGTTCCAGAATGTAAATAGCTTGAACTGTGATCAGTCTTGCCCTGACTTTGTTTGTAAGCAGCATGTTGCCCTGAAGAAACTCTTCATCTACTGTTTTAACTGCGTGTGTTCTGTGCTCAGACAGAGCCGTGACTCACCTTCACAGAGTCTCTCCGAAGCCTGATCTTCCCGGCCTGAAACAGAGAAAGTGTGAGTGTCTGTGCACCGGTCTGCTCTACATGTGTGAGATCATCAGAACTTACAGGTTTCTCCTCTGAAGCGAGCTCTGGACTGTGTTCAGGCCAGTCCTCCACACACCTTTCCTGAAAATCATGTTTGAAGTATGTGTTACCATGTGAAGAAACATGAATCCACAGGAGGGTGTTTCTTACACTTCAGGAATTTTGTTTACCTTTTTTATTTTTTACTTTTTTCCTACATGAAAGTCAAATTAAAAAGGATCCTGGAGACTTTTCATCATGCTTGCAGAAATGCCTCTTATTTACAGAAAGTATGCAAAATGTCTAAAACAATTATATGGTGATTATATTCCACGAGCATTATTTCATATATATATATATAAAAGCCACGCAGCTGGAGAAAGACAGGGCCTGACTGGAAACACACACCTGACCGATGAGAAGAACGTCCTCAAACACCTGCAGATCTCTCTCAGTCTCAGCCGGCGTCATCTGATCATAACAACACATCACTGAGCTAACATTTCACACACATTTCACACACATTACACACACATTACACACACATTACACACACATTACACACACAACCTGGACTCGAACGGCTTAGATAACATGTGAAGCATCCCAGATTACATTTACTCTAGATTCAAACATGTGAAAAATTATTTGCAGTGATGTAAATAAATAGAAGGCACGTGGTTTCACCGAGGATTGTTAAAAATGGGTATTTACTGTCAGAAATGTTTGACCATGATTTGATGTGATTACTAAACAAAGGTGTGTTTTTTTCTTTTCTTCAAAAGGCTGCTTTACCAACAACAGTGTCTGATTTGATTATTTAACCAAACTAACCAAAAGCACACAGCATGAGTTTTAAAAGCAGACCAAATGATTGAATTACATCATGAAAACAATCATCTTTCTGCTTTGGAATAATGTGCAATGAACGACTGTGCACAATAAGACCAGAAAAGTGTTAATACTCAAATCATATTATAAATAAATACATGTGTTTGTGTGGATTAAATATGATTTTATAAATATATATGTTTTACTTGCCCTTCATGTCCCCTGTATTTCTGTACTACAGCTTTAAGTTTATACCAAGTATAGCAATATCCAATATTCAGAAAATGTTAAAATAAAAAATGTACATAGTTTTTTTTTTTTTGTAGAATGAAAAAATGAATGACAGAATGAACGCATCTTGATCCGATCTGAACTGCAGCAGAAGAATGAGTCGTGGCACAAAAGTGAATATTATCATCAAATACCATCAGCTAGAGTTCAGCTCTCTCTCACTGAAGGACGGTGCAGGAAATGACAGGCATGAAAGGGAAACTGAAGGAGCCTACAGTACCTGAGAGAGAGCAGGAGGCTGGGGGAGGATCTTCGGGGCTTTACTGCGAGGAGCAGCTTTGGGCGGGAGCCTCCTGAACATCTACAGGAAGAAGACCAGATGTCACAGTTAGTTTAGGCTCTCATAAAGAGCCCAAGAAAAGCCCATTTCCTTTCTGTGTTCACTTATTTCCTGTTGGAACAGGAAGTCTGGGCTACTTATTTCTAGAAAGCATTTTATTGGACAAAAATTGACATGTATAGTTAGTCATTTTAAATATTGTACATAACAAACAAGCACACAGTTACTTGGTTATTTAAATAGGTATTTATTTAATTTAATTTTATACTGTATAATGTTTTTTTTTTTTTTAAGTATAGGTATAAAGTGTTAATTTATTAATAATTATTCCGACACACACACACACACACGCACACACACAAAAAAAACACATCAATAATATTTTATATTGGAAGACAGACTTCACATTTTAAATGAGTTTATGTGAGTTAGGATTATTATAGCGGACTAAAACTGTAAAATAAACCCTTTTTATTTTTTTATTTTTGGCTAAAGTTGTCATTGCTAAAAAACAAAATAAATAAATACTACAAATAAGTACAATATAACTAAAACTATAATAGCTAAATACATATAAAACGACTTCCAAATATTAATACAATTATAGGGTCAATTAAGGATAATTTGGCATTTTTTCCCCAGCCAATAGCAAAAAGGTGTCCCAATTTACCTGAATTCACATTAACAGGATCGAAGTGATACTAAAATAACACTTACAATAATATGAGTATAAATTATAATTTAGTTCATTTTCTGCAGAATATATATGTTCAAATCTAACAAATACGGACTAGAATCGTTTGGTCCTCATTAGAAAGATGTTCTGGTCTTAATTGACAAAGATTTTCTCACCAGGTCTCCGTTTGAGACGTTTGTGAACGGTGTTGTCTCTTGAACGCCTCCATTTTGCAAAGCATCATGGGAAATGCCACTGTCTTGTTTTCCATCTTGACGGGTGAACAGTCGATCATACTGGCTCTTGTGTTTGGACTGAGCTTGATTCGGAGGGTCAAACAGAGGATCGGAGACGTTGGTTCCTGCGGTGGACGTCTTGAAAACATCTTCAGACGCTGGGCTTCTGTTAGAAAGGAACGGAGAGGTGGAGAGCGAAGGAGTCTGGAAGAAACCGTTCGTTTCAGAGGACGTTTCTTGGAAAGAGTTGACCGGATCGGATGGTGAAGCTGGGAAGGGCGTGGCTTGGGATTTCTTTTGTCTGGATAGGATGAATTCCAGGAGAGGATCCCTCCGATTGGACGAAGAGCAGGATTCTGTGTTCTGATTGGCTGAGATGCTGTGTGTCACATCAGGGTCTGCTTTCTCTTTAAAAGGCTGGAAAATGTCTGTGTCTTCACCCCAAAGGTCTGATGTAGATGTGGTCTGAAACCCATTGTATGTACTGTCACGATAAAAATCAGCAGGAGGAAACAAAACCCAGTCTGGAGCTGGGAAGGGGTCGTCTAGAAACTCAGGCATCTGATGAATGCCATTACTTCTGGTTAAACTCTTTATGTCCGGCAACACATGGTTTTCTCTGATTGTGTTACTAGCATCTCGATGATCTCCATCCGCTGGACTCTGAGAATCAGAGAATCAAAGTATTTTATCGTATGCAAGAAAACAAATCCATCTAAAATCTCAGGAGTCAGTAAGATTCTGTCTTCTGCTCACCAAAGCTCATTTATTTAATCAAAAATCCAATAAAAACAGTCAAATATTTGTATAACTTAAAACTGTTGTTTTCTGAGTGAATCTGTGTTAAAGTGTAATGTATTTCTGTGATGCTCCGCTGTATTTTCAGCATCATTCCTCCAGTCTTCAGTGTCACATGATCTTCAGAAATCATGAAAATATAATGATTTACTGCTCAAGACACATTTCTGATTATTATCAATGTTGACCACATATAAATGGGCTAAAATATTAATATTTTAGTGCTGGTGTGTGTGTCTTCAACTAAAGAAGTGAAAATGTTTATTTTAGCTGTGTGTGAAATGGACTGGCTGGACTGGAGAAGTTAATTATTAAATTATTAATAAAAATAAATAAATAAATACATATATCCATATATACATATACATATATACACAGTCCAGATGAAGTTAATCAGAATCTCACCTCCATAATCAGACCTGAGACACCAAACAGCGAATCACCGTCCTGTGAAAAACACAGCACAATTTATAATATCCAGAACATTAACAAACAAAAAGGTACAATACTGAGAAAGATTGTATTGCACTTCAGCTAATTGCATCTTTGATTTTAATCACAGTACATATCTAGTTTGTTTCTCCACTTCAGCAGTAGCCTACTTGCAAACATCAAAACTCAGTTTCTCAATAGAGTGAAAGCTCACAGTTTTTACTCTATTGAGCTGGTAATGTTATTGTGTCTCTCCTCTAAATGGTGCTTATCCTTTAATCACGAAGAGTTGCAAAAACAGTCATATTTCAGCAATGTTAGCATGACGACGCACAGAAAGGCACAATACGTGACGTCAGCTTCTGTGTATGTTTGTAGAAATATTGATTTTGTAAAATAAAAGCGCGCGGTTATGTTTTAAGCTCGCTGTTTAATTAATTCTGCCTGTTTGACGCATATAATAAAACAAACTTACCATGTAGGCTGTGAGGTTTCCAGAGAGTCTTTCGGGAAACGTGTGGAAGAAGTGAACCTCTCGCCAAACTTGTTATTGAAGAAGACGAGCACGCGCAGCAGGTGAGTTTGAGTCTTGCTCGCGCCTCCTTCAGCTTTCACCTGAGCGAAACTATGTGGACCTACCTGTCCTGTCCAGGTCAGGTATGTCATATGTCACAGCCCTGTCAACCTAGAGACTCAGATGAACTCGGGCAGAACCGAAAACACGAGCGGACCGGATAAAGCAGTTCAGTTCCTACAATAATAACACGCGACGCGATGCGATCACTTTAGGATCGCGCGTGGATTTAAGACACCTTGCCTGATGATGTTTGCCCAGCATACAAATGAAGTATAATTAAGTATACTGTTCTTCTTCATTATCAGCATCATCGCCCTGATATCTGAGATCTCAGCTTCAGGAATAAACACGTTGCCAACCCAGATAGATCATCTTCTGAGGCTTTCTAAATGCATTCCTGAGCCACACATCTGAAAGTTATTCAATGCCATCTGATCTCAGCATTAATTCACTCGGAGTCCAGATCCGGTTATGGGTAAGAATTGGTGTCCAGTTGTCCCTGTTTTTGTATTTTAACCTACATACTTCAGACACTTTCTCTGTGTAATCAGAAGAGGGCAGTTAACAAACACTTTCTACTGGAAAATCAACTGTAGATCAATGCTGATGTTATCATATTTAGCTGCAAGATCAGCGAAATAAATCAACAACAACAACATGTATTGATTTGCAGATATTTTAATATTGAACACAACATTGTTTTTGTCATTCTACCTTGTTAAAAATTTTACTTATAAAGTAACCAAGATTGGTTTCCACAACCATAAAGGAATCATGCAGTTCATTTATTTTTGTTTCCGTTTAATGTGAATCAAGTATTTCTTAAAGTGTATGTTTGTCAAGTTTACACTAAATGACATGAACAAAAGGAGAAAATACAAATGAATGAAAGAAATGTATAAGCGAAAGACATCAAACCTACATTATACTACAGGGTTATTATGATAGTAATATTATAAGAGATTTAAACCTAGCAGTGTTGAAATGATTGCTCATTCTTCGTGTGTGTTTCTCTGCTGCTGGAAGATCTGTCCATCAGGCTGGACTCTCCACGTTACACTGGACCCAGAGATCTGCTGATCTGAGAGGATCTGATTCATCTGGAGAGCAGATTTCAGCTGTGATTAGTGAGCGAGATCAATCCACTGACAGTAAAGGTCCATCTCACCTGCTTCTCTAGGGCCTCCATCACTGCAGATTCATTCAGAGATCCAGCGGATGTCACTGCAAATCTCACAGTCTGTGTTTTCATCCGTTTCGCTTACAGAAACACAAACATGCACATATTTAAAAGAGAAAAAATGCAAGTACAACATCTGACTCTGTTTTTAATAATATCATTTGTTGTGTTATCATATACAATGACTAATCCGTTGATGGTTTATATTCTGGTCTGGTTCTTAAAGGACTGAAGCAGAACTGTAACTCACTGCAGAAGAAAGGTAAGGTATGCGAGCACACATCGTCCCCAATCAATCCAGTCTCATGGACAAACCCACACTTTTCATTGCCACTGGCATTATCCGGCTGTCCGTCGGCCCATTTCACAGACAGCCAGATCACTTTGCTCTGGTCCGACCACAGCCACAGGTTCTTGGACAAGCCGATCCAGGCCTCATACTTATCGTAGACGTATTTAAGCTGAAGTACCAGGGCGTTGTTATCGCTGGAATCACTGATGAAGGCCAGGTCTTTGTACCTGCTGCTGCAGTATCGCTGAGCATCACGCCAGCTCAGACTGTTATGGTTAAAATTAAATTTGCCTGCAATGCTATTTCCTGTAAAGATTTTGTGTTTTAGTCAGAATGGGAAAAAAATGCAGTTTGAATGCAACGCAACTCATTTTATAGAAAAGTATCCGCCAAATGCATGAATGCAAAGATGTTTACAAATGCAAATCAGCAAAAAAATTACCTTACCTTGGTAGCAAAAAAAAGGTTTTTGTTCCTCACAAGATACAGCATGCCAGTCCCTGGTGTTTCTGATCAGGCCACACATCCTCTGAGTCCTGGAGGTGGTGTCTTCCCCGGACGCCCAGTTACTGTATGCTAGGTTTTGATCTTGGTAAGACCAGCGCCAATCAAACAGACCATCATACAGTCCCATCCAAGCCCTGCTTTGGAAATTCCCGGCGGCTGCCACCTCCTGTATCTTAGATCTGTCCTCATCGCTCTGAATCGTGGCCAGGTCCACGTGATACTGCTTGCAGTACGATCGGGCTTCGGTCCAAGTCTTCGCTTCTTGGATGAGAATGAAGTAGCACGAGGTCTTTGAGAAAAGGCCTGTCGACAGCACAGCATTCAAATAAACAGCGGAAGAAAAAGAGAAATAACGTCTAGTTTCATTTAGTTTCTAATCTGTAATTCTGCTGACAGTCAGTTTTGGATGAAAGCAACCTGATCTTAAATCAGACCAGATATCATGCGAGGTAAGAAAGAAACACCAGGGGAATTCAAAATCAACTTTTGTTGGGTTAACATTGCAAATCACATTATCCAATCTGGCACATTAATGACGCGTTTTTATATGTGAAGCAAACTCACCTAGTAAAACAAGTAAATGAAATGTTTTCGGGATCATCTCTATTGCTCACAGCTTTGTTCACTGAAATACATACATAAAAATATTATCATTGAATAATAGTAGTTTTGAACAATATTTTTTTTTTAGGTTGGTTGGTTGGTTGGAATAGAAAAAAAAAACATAATCTGTGTTTTATACTTAAACTCACAAGTGTAAAAGGATGAAAACTTTTCAGTGCACTAGAATGAAAAGTCTCAAATTAAACTGTTATGAAAAAAATGTGTTCCTGATATAAATGTTGGTTACCTTTGCTGGAAATCTGGTCCGGAGCAGAAGTTCAGTGTAGAGACAGCGAGACTGATTTCCATTCTGACTTTGCTGCAACAGGAGGGTCTTTATTCAAATGCAGAGCATGAAAATCACCGGTAACTGAACTCTTCCATATGAAAATCCAGCATGTTTACATATTTATGAAAATTGCATTTCCCTGCTGTTTTCTTAACAAACATCACTCATAACAGAATGAAATCCTATCGTAGAGGCCCGATTATTTCTGGGACCTTGTCACAAATCCATTGTTTTTGACATCTTGTATTATCTTGGCTACTAATTACACACTTAAAACTGTAAAAAAAAAAAACAGCTTGTTTGAAACCTTGTTACGAGCACTTACTGTGTTTATTTGCCTTGAATGAATAAATGTGAAAAAAGAAAATTGTAGGACTGACTATAGTGTGATTAATTTTATGCAAAATAAAAGTTTTTCTTTATATGATATATGTGTGTACTGTGTATATTTATTGTGTTTATATATACATACACATATATAAATAGTATATTTAGAAAATATTTATATTCATCTAATATATATTTATATATATTTAATACATAAACATGACATACACACACACACATATACATAATGTAATAACTGCTAGTAAATTTCACAAATATTACAAAGAAGTAGCAAGTAACAATTAATTAAATGTTAAGTGTCAAGCGCACATGTAAACATATGAATAAGCATGGGCATATACACATGAAACATAAAAAAGGTATCTGAACATATAACCTATATAAACCAAACCTATATAAACCTACATAGCTAACCTTAACGTGATACATAAATACTGTGCATAAAACTTGAGATTTACACTGGACAAACAGTGCTGAGGTACAGAATAGAGTACAACAGAGACATTCAGGACAAAAGAAAGTGCAAACAGAGACATGCTGTAACAGTGTTACAATCCAACAGTTAAACGTATTATTAAATTGCTGTTTTGTTCCTCATGACTTTTGCAATTACTGTGATTTTTAAATGATGTCACTACAGGGACAGCAAACATAACAGCTAATAATTGGTCAAATACATTAGACAAATGCATTATGCATAGTTAATGTCACCATCTATATGAGTTACTGGTTATTTTCATGCTCTGCGATGCTATTTGAATAAAGAGCAAAAGTCCAAATGGAAATCAGGCTCTTTGTGTCCGTACTGAAACATTTTGCATCTTGAGAACAACACAGAGATTTGCATGAAGGGTGATAAGGCACTTCATCTGTGGAAAGGACATGAACCTCAGTAAGAAAGGAAGGTCAAATGTGGTTCAATAAAATATATTAACAATAAAACAACAGTAAATATATAAAGGTACATAGACATCATTGTAAAGGTTGCAATTGTATCACTAAACAAACTGTTCAACGGAAATGATTCATCACTGAGTTAAGATTTTCTCACAACAATCCACATCACATGACCTCAAGAATGCAATAGTAATGATATTAAATCCATCAAGATCACACTTTTACACTTCACCTTGACAACTCCACTCAAATGATCGAACTCTGAGGGCACTGTAAGAATCAGGGATGTTCTTTTATTCATTACTGGTAAAATGGCATTTATAAAACCAAACAGATATTTACTGTAATTGAAGTCCTAAATTACAAATCGTTTGTCCAAATGTCTTGATTTGAAATTAAGCAAGTGAAAATCATAATGTGGCCTGCAATATATATATATATATATATATATATATATATATATATATATATATATATATATATGTGTGTGTGTGTGTGTGTGTTAATTTAATGTTCTGTACTGTCCTCCAGCGTTCCTCCAGTGTTCCTCCAGTGTTCCTCCAGTGTTCCTCCAGCGTTCCTCCAGTGTTCCTCCAGCGTTCCTCCAGAGTTCCTCCAGCGTTCCTCCAGTGTTCCTCCAGTGTTCCTCCAGCGTTCCTCCAGCGTTCCTCCAGCGTTCCTCCAGTGTTCCTCCAGAGTTCCTCCAGCGTTCCTCCAGAATTCCTCCAGTGTTCCTCCAGCGTTCCTCCAGTGTTCCTCCAGTGTTCCTCCAGTGTTCCTCCAGCGTTCCTCCAGTGTTCCTCCAGTGTTCCTCCAGTGTTCCTCCAGCGTTCCTCCAGTGTTCCTCCAGAGTTCCTCCAGCGTTCCTCCAGTGTTCCTCCAGCGTTCCTCCAGTGTTCCTCCAGTGTTCCTCCAGTGTTCCTCCAGCGTTCCTCCAGTGTTCCTCCAGTGTTCCTCCAGTGTTCCTCCAGCGTTCCTCCAGTGTTCCTCCAGAGTTCCTCCAGCGTTCCTCCAGAGTTCCTCCAGCGTTCCTCCAGTGTTCCTCCAGCGTTCCTCCAGAGTTCCTCCGGCGTTCCTCCGGCGTTCCTCCAGAGTTCCTCCGGCGTTCCTCCAGAGTTCCTCCGGCGTTCCTCCGGCGTTCCTCCAGAGTTCCTCCAGCGTTCCTCCAGCGTTCCTCCAGCGTTCCTCCAGAGTTCCTCCAGTGTTCCTCCAGAGTTCCTCCAGTGTTCCTCCAGAGTTCCTCCAGTGTTCCTCCAGTGTTCCTCCAGAGTTCCTCCAGTGTTCCTCCAGAGTTCCTCCAGTGTTCCTCCAGTGTTCCTCCAGAGTTCCTCCAGTGTTCCTCCAGTGTTCCTCCAGAGTTCCTCCAGTGTTCCTCCAGTGTTACTCCAGAGTTCCTCCAGTGTTCCTCCAGTGATCTCTCTTCCAAGCCCTCCTCTCCTACATCTCTACCGAAGTGTGTGCAACGATTCATCCATCCTGGTCACCCCACTATCTGTAAGAAGAATACCAGCATCAATTCCTGCCATTGCTACCATCATACCTCTCATACGGATATACTCACCTGCATCACTTCCCCGCCTGCTTATATACCTATTTTAATAAATTCACTATCAACTAACCTTCTGTTCCCCAGTCTGTGTGTTAAAGAAGATCAGACCTAAAACCACAAAGATGACAGTGGCTGAGGACAGGCTGTGGGCATTGCGGCAGAGTGGTCGGATGTTGGAGGGGTATGTGGAGGAATTCCTCGAGCTTCCCAACTGGGTGAGCTGGCATGACTCTGCTCTTGGTGCCTGCGTTCTGTTGGGGCTGGATGATGAGACTTTCCGCTGCGATCTCCCAGCGTGTTATTTTTCCATGATCGAGCTGATTGATCTAGCCTTTATTTAAATGATTCTGATTTCAAACTGGAAGAAGTAAGGGCGAGTCTCAAGTCTCCTCATCCAGCCCCCTCAGAAGCACGCTGTGTCTCCCCAGCTCACCCCACGCCGGGAACCCTCACATACCTCACCAATGACTTGCTGAACACTTGCCGAAACCAGGGAGTCACCGAAGTATCCAAAGTTCCTCCATGTCATGTCAACCCTCAGTGGCTCACCCAAGTCTGCCCCGATCCACGGATAACTCCAGTTTGTCAGCCATTTATATGGCAAGCCAAATATACATTAACGTGGCAAGCCTGCCAGTCACAAAGTGCCCTCCAGTGCAAGCACCCCATAAGCACATCCCTGTTCCTGAGTTAAGCCCATGGCGGGCTCCAGTTCCCCAGTTAGGAAATGAGAATGTGGAGGATGAACTGCCCCTCCTCCTCCCTCCAACGCCTCGGCTGGCCCTGCTTCATCTCCTGTTCCCGAGTTAAGCCCACGGCAAGCTCCTGTTCCCCTGTTATGCCCAGAAGAAGCTCCTGAATCTCCTCAGTCTCCGCTGGTTCTGCCCAGCAGTAAAGATCTTCAGCTCTAATTCCATGCACTCTAGACAGTAATGGTGGTACTCTGAATAAAAATCTGGCATCCTAGTATTCCTCATCTACTTTGTGATCAACAAACAAGGTCTGTGCGATAAATTGCATGTGATTGTCATGCGCTATATCGCATTCATTAGAAGAATCATGTTCAATTATGAATGTGATATTGCGTAGCTTGTCAGGGTTTTTATTAATACTATTTATGCGTTGTTAATACAGCACATAGCACTAGTTAACTAAATGAATATATCATGTCAAAGACAAATGCACTTTTGGAAATTGAATTTAAGGGAAATATCATTTTGGAATTTTTGTGGTCTAATGTGATGTTGTTCCAATGATGTTGTTGTTTCATTGCTGTAATAAATTTTTTACATTAACAAGATAACACGTTATATTAATTTTGGAAGCAATTTTTAGCGATTTTTAGTCAAGTCAACTTTATTTATATAGCACTTTAAACAAAATACATTGCGTCAAAGCAACTGAACAACATTCATTAGGAAAACAGTGTCAATAATGCAAAAATGATAGTTAAAGGCAGTTCATCATTGAATTCAGTGATGTCATCTCTGTTCAGTTAAATAGTGTCTGTGCATTTATTTGCAATCAAGTCAACGATATCGCTGTAGATGAAGTGTCCCCGACTAAGCAAGCCAGAGGCGACAGCGGCAAGGAACCGAAACTCCATTGATGTCAGAATGGAGAAAAAAACCTTGGGAGAAACCAGGCTCAGTTGGGGGTCAGTTCTCCTCTGACCAGACGAAACCAGTAGTTCAATTCCAGACTGCAGCAAAGTCAGATTGTGCAGAAGAATCATCTGTTTCCTGTGGTCTTGTCCTGGTGATCCTCTGAGACAAGGTCTTTACAGGGGATCTGTATCTGGGGCTCTAGTTGTCCTGGTCTCCGCTGTCTTTCAGGGATGTAGAGGTCCTTTCTAGGTGCTGATCCAGCATCTGGTCTGGATACGTACTGGATCCGGGTGACTGCAGTGACCCTCTGATCTGGACACAGACTGGATCTGGTGGCCACGGTGACCTCGGAACGAGAGAGAAACAGACAAATATTAGCGTAGATGCCATTCTTCTAATGATGTAGCAAGTACATAGGGTGTTATGGGAAGTGTTTTCCCGGTTCCGGTTTACCTAATTAATGCAGCCCAAAAATCCTTTAACGGATTTAGATATTAAAAGCATATTAGTATGTTTTAGTCCAGTGCCTGTATATAAGAATAGTATTGACCAATTCAAAGGCTTTCATATGTGAATCAGCTTACTATGTTGTGTATTTTCATCAGTTTCAATATGAAAAATAACTTTCATATTGATCCAATGGACTTATTGCATTTTGAGAAAAAAATTATAATAATACAACTTTATAATAAATCTTTGAAAACCAAAACTGGATTAGAATTTTTAATGTTATTGTAGCTTAAAGATGCTATGTGACAGTTTGACAACCAAACTCTTCATTCATATATATATATATGTGTGTGTGTGTGTGTGTGTGTGTGTGTGTGTGTGTGTGTGTTGTTGTTGTTTTTGCCAAAATGACATGTCTGGCATCATTTTTGAGGAATTAAAAACTGTAAGAGAACTTAGAACCAATAAAGTCCACAAAGTCTAATAAAACATGGAAAACATTTCACTCTCACATTCACCAGATGGAGCTATAAAGCAAGGAACAGATGGATTATGAGCCAGACAAGTCATCATCATCATTATTATTATTATTATTATTATTAAATCAACAGATATTTTATTCATAAAATAATGATATTTTTACTGACAAAATAGTGTATAAACTTTTTCCAGAATTTGCTAGTAAATTTCAAAAATAATTATAAAGAAACAGCAAGGAAGGCATTGGATTAAATATTCAATTCTGAAGTTAAAAGCATGCTCTTGTTAAATATGCTACAACAACCTTTGCTTTTTTATAACTTCAATTATTATTTTTATTTTTTATTTTTTCAGTGCTGTTCAGTATTTCGCTGCAGGCAAACACATAGGCTACACATGCAAACTTGTTTCCTCTTGAATATTCTAGTCTGGCTACTCTAACCCGTCTCATACCTCCACTGATGACACATTTGGATTTTTATGAAAGAATCTATTGTAACCAGTTTTTTGTTGTTGTTGTTGTTCTTCTAAATATAGTCTTGAATTAGACATACTTAACTTCCTGGAGGGGGTAACCATGTTTCTTCAAAACAGAGAGGTTGCATATTTTAAAACATCCACGGTCAGATTTCAGATAAAAATCAGGCAAAAATGTTTAAATCGGAACATATAAAATCAAATTTAAGTCTTTTGAGCAAAGCAGTTTCAGGCAATGCATTTCTCTCATGTGAATTTAGATCATACAGTAAATGCTGAATTATGCACTTATTTTTTCAAGCATATATCTAGCTTTTTCTTTTAATGTAGAGAAACATGATTGTGCACCTTGAATTATTACAAAGACCAGATATCAGAGATGAGTTTATTTCCATGTGAGCACAGAGAGTGTTTACTGTAACTCTCAGAGATAACTGGATGTCACTCGTCCAGTCACATTTTTCAGCTTCCAGTTAGAGAGACATCTTGACAGCTTTGTAAAACCATCATTCAACCCTTAGTCCTATTTTTGCACATGGGTATGTTCTTGTAGTGAAACAGAAACTGAATGCAGTGCAAATTTATCAACAGCCATAAAAATTATATTAAACAAAAAAATATCCGGCATGACCACCACAGATGAATGTTTAATTATCATAAAGATGATCAGAGGTGAAGATAAGATCATTATTCACCCTTATGTTGCTCCAAACCTCTACACTCTTATTTTCTGTGAAACACACTTGAGTTTTTGTCAAGAAATCAGGCCTGCCAACCTGTACGCATTTTGCATAGCGGCCATGCATTTTCACCTCGATTTTTCACTCCAAACTATGCAAAAACCTGGTGACACCTCTGTCCACGTGCAGTATTCAAAACAAGCAAGATAAAAATACGAGAAGATCAACCAATCAGAGCATTTTGTGCTTGTGTGTACTTTGTTGTTTATGATGGATGAATTCAGAACATAAAAACTCAAGTGTTTCAGCGATGACTCATCTGAACGCCTCTGACTGGACATTGCATTCATAAACTCAACAGACTCGTGTGTGATTGGATATAATGCAAAACACTAACAAATGCAGAAAAAGATTCATGGTGCAACACTGAGGAGATCTATATTTATTGCTACAGTCAACACTTTTCTTTTTAATTTCATCTTATTTGCGACTGCTGTAATGGATTTAGTTTAACTGTATAGCAGCCTTTTTGTCCACTTGTGTTGCCATAGTTTCTAAAAGGGAAACTGATAGCATGGAAATTACATCATTGATAGGCAACAATGAACCATTAGCCATTATTTAAAATGGGAATTTCTCTGGATTTACAAATAATTGGGAACTTTTCAGATATATAACACACTGCAATTTATTTTTTATTTATTTTTATTTGTAACTTGCATATTGTGCCTTTAATGTTCTCTTTGAATATCATCATTCAAAGCGTTTTTGTCTTCTATCATTCAGCTAGACTTAAGCTGGATGTTTTTGTCCAAATTAGGGACTCCTTGGGGCATCCTGAGTTCTACTTCTTCTGTAATGCATATGTGGATTTTCTGCACAGGGTGCCCTCAGGTGTCCAGAATGAATGAAACATACTTTACATGTGTATGTAGCACTAAATAATGGCCAATCCATAAAAATAATACTTTTCTCTAAATAAATTTGAAGTAGACATATAATAAACTATGTTTTTATACAGTATACATAAGTGTACACAAGTTTTAATAAAAGTGCACTGTTTTTACTCCTTTACTCCTTTCTAAGTATTATGTTTATGATGGCGTTCGTTGACCCTTCCTTCTCTGTGGATTATCTCTGTATTGGATGTTATTACACCACATTAATTCAACCATTGTACCTTCCTCGAGACAGCCATGACAGATCTAAAGTAAAAATGAATAATGTTGTTTTAATGCAACAAAAAATCTTTCATTTGCAAGCATAAAAAAAACACATGCACACATAAACATGTTTATCCTATCATTTTATTGAAAGCCACATTGACAGTTTGCTTGGGAGAGAATTCAGCCTGTTAGGCTTGTTAAATGAACCAGTATTTCTATTAAAGCTGACATTTCATCCAGAAACTCAAATTAGATTTTTTTTGACAGCTAATACTTCTAATAAATTCTACTCTTCTGCTGTTATGCTTCAAAAAAATAATACCTAATTTTACAATTTCAAAATATCATATCACTCAATAAGGAAATTAATTATTTTGCTGTAAACAGAAAGGTGAAAAAACATTTAATCCAGTGATCACCATGAATTCCAGGTAAGCTGAGATCATTATGCTTTCTATAGGAAATAAAATAAATCAGTAAATAAAAATGTAGTTAAAAAAAGGTGTGTAACAATTTTCGGTGCCATCTGATGGACGGAATGGTCAAACAAATAAGTAAATAAATACATACATATGCCTACATACATACATGCATATTAGACATTATTTGTAATACTGATTTCTCAAACCACTCATTATATAACTAAATTATAAGACAGTGAGTATTAATTTTATAATATTAATGAAAAAAAAAATCACTTAAAAAAATATTAGACCTGTAACTGAAAATTTCTATTAATTGCATCTATGTTTTTCATTTTGCCTGTAAAGTGAATTTTATTAAATGTGAAATCATGGTCCGTTAACATGGGCTGAATCAGAAATTATTAACGCATTCTCATCCCAAGGCGTCATATACTGACCCTCTTGACATTTGTGGGCCATCCCCTGCTTAGAGATGGAATTCCCCTTCGACCGGACTCTGTAACAGACAAAGAGCTGGTCTGAGGTCCTAAAGCTTTGTGTCCAGTCAACGTAGCATCTCAAGGCTCTGACGGGACAGAGCAAAGCTGGGGCTGGGTCTGCCTCCTCCAGGGCAGCACTTACAGGCTCACCACTTGATCCCTGGGAGCAGTAGCACATAGCTGGGCCAGGGCATCAGTATTACCAGGAAGGATCGACACATGTAGGTACGCATCCTTCAGATCGTTTGCAGCAAACCAATCTTGGTGGGGGGGGGCTTCACATAGCCAATGCTGATGGTCCGCAGAAGCGAGACAGGCTGGGGGGCACTAGGCAGGGACCCAGTGCATGTGGGACCAGCGGACCCAGAGTGGGGCAGTGAGGTGGAACACAAGGAACCAACTTGGGTGGCTTGTGAGCAGACTGAAGAGGGGTCTGAGTGTGTGTGTTAATGGAAGAAGATTTTTCTGATTCTAATAGTGATCTAATAGTGAGCTCCTAATGCCCCTCCAGAAAGATGGGCACTGAGACGTGGCGCTGAGAACCAGCGCAAGCCACACTGAGAAAGCACTCGTCTAATCTTGAGAGAGATATCAAAGATGACTTTGTTTCCTTATAAGCACAGAAAGTGTTTACTGTAGCTCACAGAGATAGTTTGAGGTCACTCATCCAGTTGCATTTTTCAGCTTCCTTCTACAAAGAAATCATGCAACTGCTGTGTTGTGGTTATACAACTTTTTTACTTCAGCAGTCCAAAAAATCTGAAAGTCATAGATAAACAAACAGATTTATTACATAAACAACATATAACTTCACAGTTACAAAAATGTATTTATTTTCCTGTAAACAGACTACAGAGGGAAGGCAAAGTTCTTCTGCGAGGAACACATTTAGTCTAGTGATCACCATGAGTGTTCAGTGAGTTGAAATTCATGAAAGTGAATTGACAACATATATTTTTGTTATAAAAATCATTTCTAATGTAATATGACCACTTAAACTGTGCTGGGAAGTATTACTGGAAGGTTTCATACATTAGAAATCGCATCCCCATTTGCAGGAGAAAGAATGTTGGGCATGTAGATATGTTGACCCAGAAAGAAGGGGATGATATAAGGAAAAAAAATGTATCCCTTCAAATGTGTTACAGTCTTCAACCCCATCACACCTTGTCACATTAATATATAAATTAGAAAATTATGATAAATGTTACAATTGTTAACATTAAATTGCTATGAGAGATACATGAGCAGTAGGCAGATGTTTGTTTTTATAACAAGTTTTGTGTAAAATCCTTTTAACCCAATTAAATTGTATCTGTTACAGGGTTGAGACAAAAAAAAATGTAAATGTAATTGAATCCCAGGAATGACTCATGTACATTTCCTGAACTATTTTTTTTTTCAGTCCCAACTTTACGTTCTTTTATTGAGTATTTTATTAGTATTGAGAAAAGGCCACATTGATGTCTGTGTGTGTATGCATGTGAAAATCCACAGTTTCTGAAGCGCAGAGGGAATATTATATAAACGTTTTCCTATTCAGGTATGGTGATGAATGTCCATTGCCGTATAATGAAGAAAAGACTAATTGTTGAATTACTACTAGTTAGTGCTGTTACAGATTTCACAAAATTAGATAAATAAAACCAGCCTGCATATTCCTTTTAATCACATGACAGACTGAACTGGCTTTACTGGAAAAACAGAGCAGGAAAGAGGTTTCTATGATAGTTGTGACATTTCACATATGAGTCAAAAGCTTTCCTGTGAGAACTCACAACAACATAGTCTCAGATGGGGTAAGTAGCCTATGCTATTAATACATGCTCTCTCACAAACAAAACTTTCACAAAATAGTTCAGGAACGCATTTAAAAAACAAGCTAAATATACTTTCATTTATGTGAAAATCTTTCTTTCTGTCTTTCTTTCTGTCTTTCTTTCTTTCTTTCTTTCTTTCTTTCTTTCTTTCTTTCTATGGCTTATGCAAGCTAGTTGAGTAGAAGTTGAATTGATATTTATGTGGATTTTTTTTTTTTGTATTTTTTTTTTTGTAAATTGTGAATTTCCAAACAAATAAAAATATCACTATACAGGCTGCAAAACTTTAGCTTTATTAGTAGATAAAGAACTTCAGAATTTGGCAAAAAAAAAAAAAAAACTAACAAGACATTGTGAGAAGTGTTACATATGTTTAATATGTTTTTTTTTTTTAGGTTTGGAACAACATAAGTGAAAGTAAATGAAATCATGATTTGCATTTAAGGACAGACAAACATTTTAACCCCAGCAACAATGGATTTATCCAGAAACCGCTGTCAGCGCAGCAGCAGCATGCGTGACGGTCCTAAAACACAGTGAGAGAATGTTCTAATCGATTATTTGAATAATAAATAATAAATAAATAAAAATAAAAATGGTTGTATTAAAGGGATAGTTCACTTTCAAATTAAATTTTGATATGTTTTAGCTTACCTCAAGGGCATCCAAGATGTAGGTGTCTTTTTTTCCGCAGTAGTCCATTTTGATATTTTTAGGTCAAACCGTTCTTGTCTATCCGTCATATAATGCAGGTCACCACCTCAAAGAGCATGCACAGAGAAGTCCAAATTAAACAATTCCACATCATAAGTACACATTGATGACCTAAGACACGAAACGAGAGGTTTGTGTGAGAAAACGAACAGTATTTATATTGTTTTTACCTCTTGTACCCAACCACGTCCAAGTGATCTGAGGGCACACGCGCTTCCTGATGTGACGTGTGCGCGCGCTCTGGCTTAGTCTGCGCAAGCGCGGAAAGCACCGGAAGTGATCTCTCATACATGTACGTCACTCATTGTTTACACAGAGATTTCGAAAGTGTTACCTTTCACTGTGAAGATCTGCACATATTAAGACGTGCAGGAAATCGCAATGGAAGAGGATTTCGATATATCAACAGACAACGTTGAATTTTTTTCACAACCATATTTATTTGAACCAGAATACACAGATCAAGAACTCAGGAGTGATGGAGGAAGCATCCCTGAAGCAGCACGTCTTCAAGCCTCAGAGAGACAGAGATCTCTTCAAAATTGGTGGTGTTTTAGTAGCAAGTGTTGTGAGATGCCAACAGAAGTGGAGAGCATATGTTGTCACGAATGGAACATAGCAATGCCACAACTACAAGACGAGGAGGAGGACATTCACAGTATCGCATCCCACACCTGCCTGACTGAAGATCCTGAGTTTTCTCCGCTGTTGAGTCGCAGCGTTTTGCACGTTGTGTTTAGTTTGCCGAGGCCAGAGGGACCCAATGGCACGTTGTCAATTGAGTGAGTAATGTGTTGTATTTTTATTATTATTGCAATGATATGGCTTGCGCAGACTAAGCCAGAACGCAAGCACAAGTCACACACCAGGAAACACGCGCGCCCTCAGATCACTTGGACGTGGTTGTGTATAAGAGGTAAAAACAATATAAATACTGTTCGTTTTCTCACACAAACCTCTGGTTTCCTATCTTTGGCCACCAATGTGTAATTATGATTAGGGATGCACCGGTTGACCGCCCATAAATCATAACCGGACAGTTTTTGCTTAAAATACGCGATCGTCAATCGGCCGGTTTTTGGTCTTTTTTCGGCCGATTTTTCTGAAAGTGCGCCCGCGTGCACATACTACATTGTAATCGTTCGCTATGTCATTAGTGTGGAAGTATTTCAAAATCAGAAGTAAACGTCAGTTCTGTATAGGATGATTATTTTTATTTTACCTTAAAATTACAAAGTCTTTGTAATGATAAAAGACTTCCTAGTCATCGGGAAGAAGGAGGCGGGAACCGGCGGACAATCAAAATGAAACTTTAATTACAAAACAAACACAAAACAGCGCACCAGCCCCTCACGGACGACTGGTGCGCACAAAATGAAACCAAAACCTAAAATAACGCCCAGGCCTGGTCCTCTCTCGTCCTTCACTGTCGTCGCTCCAGTGTTTATATCCTTCCATCTCCTACGTGGGACTCGAGACTGGCGGTGGGCCGCAGGTGCCACTGATTTGCCCAATCACTGCCGGCCTCACTCGTGTTCCCACGTCCCTCGGCCCCGCCCCACTCGCCACATACCCCCATCGCCCCTCGCAGGCCGGGGGGTACCCACGAGACTGCGCTCTACTCCCCCCCCCCCTCCCTCCGGGGGGGCCGCTCCCGGGGACCTGCGGGAACCTGGGGGCAGGACAGACGAGGTGAGAGAAATGGAGATGGAAGGAGGAGCGACAGAGACGAGAGAGGGGAGAGAGAGAAAAAAAAAAAAATTCCGGTTCCCAGGCGCACTGCTGCTCGGCCATCCACCGGCTGGGCGATCTCCTCCGCGGTGCCTGGCGGTGGCACTGGACGGCCCTCGGCGGACGGCACGACACTCCTCCGCCGCCCGGTGCACGGCGACGGCTCCTCCGGTTTTGGGCAGCCGGCAGGAGTCCCCCGTTCCCTGCTCCTCCGGATACCTTCACGGAGGCAGCAGGCTCCGGCCTCCTGGCGAACGGCGCCGACTCCTCCGCTCCCTCACGGAGGCAGCCGCCCCTCCCTATCGTGGGCGGTCGGCAGCGAACTCGCCCGTCCCCGGCAACTCGCTCCAGTCCACCGCCTCGAGCGTCCATGGCGGCACACTCCTCGCCTGCTCGATGGCACCGCGGATTCACCACAGCGGCGAGGGATCTTCAGCAGCGCGTCCCTCCTTCTCCCGGGTTTCGGCACCACTGTAATGATAAAAGACTTCCTAGTCATCGGGAAGAAGGAGGCGGGAACCGGAGGACAATCAAAATTAAACTTTAATTACAAAACAAACACAAAACAGCGCACCAGCCCCTCACGGACGACTGGTGCGCACAAAATAAAACCAAAACCTAAAATAACGCCCAGGCCTGGTCCTCTCTCGTCCTTCACTGTCGTCGCTCCAGTTTTTATATCCTTCCATCTCCTACGTGGGACTCGAGACCGGCGGTGGGCCGCAGGTGCCACTGATTTGCCCAATCACTGCCGGCCTCACTCGTGTTCCCATGTCCCTCGGCCCCGCCCCACTCGCCACAGACTTAATTTGATTTAAAAATCACCTGCAGTAGCTTACTGAAAAAAAGTGTTTCATTCATCCAATTAAAAGATGTTAGGGTAATGATTCACATCTATATTTTTTTTACTTGAGATAATAAGTTATTTATTTTTCATTGGCTCAAGTAAAAAATATAGATGTGAATCATTACTCTAGTTTTTTTTTTTAATTGGATGAATGAAACACTTTGCATTTTGTTTTATTCACATCAACATTATTTGATTTTAACATTTTAGAATAATGTATTCATATAGCATACTTTTATTTAGTCTCACTGGTAAATACCTTTTTTTATTTAAAACCAAATTTAAAAACTAAAATAAATACTGAATGCTGGTTAAGAAACGTCTTATTGAATGTGTGTTGATTGTGGTGTTTGGACTGTAGAACTATGCAGTTATTGCCTTTAATTTCACATGGTTACAGTTAATGTTTTCATTTAAGGCCAGTTCTATGTAGTTTCAACCCAATTCAAAAACAAAAGCTGAATGCTGATGTCTGTACCATCTATGTTTGTATTGAATTTAGGCTACTCACTGTGCAGTTACTGCTGTTGATTTCAGATGGTTATGGTTATTGTTTTCAATTGCCAAAAGCCAGTTTGCGCTATTAAATACAAATAAACATCTTGTTTATGCATACTTTCCTTCTTTCTTGTTTGTTGCTTAAAGATAAAAAAAAAAAATCGGAAAACGGTGTCAGAATCGGCCAGTTTGCTTGTAAAAAAAAAATCGGAATCGGCCATGAAAGATCATGATCGTGCATCCCTACTTATGATGGGGAATTGTTTAATTTGGACTTCTCTGTGCATGCTCTTTGAGGTGGTGACCATAGACCTGCATTATATGAGTGACATACAAGAACGGTTTGACCTAAAAATATCAAAATGGAAACTACTACTACTACTACTAGGTAAGCTAAAACATACCAACATTTTATTTGAAAGTGAACTATCCCTTTAAGGCTGGTCTGGCTGGAGGTATATGTTGAACTTGGACATACTGATTATATTTGGAAGGACTTTTTATATTTCCAATTACTGTTTCTAGTAATTGGAATTCAATATTCTTGCTCAAAATTATTTAAAGTTTACATTTTAAATCATCACAAAACGGTTGTTGGGTATTTGGAGTTAATTTCTTGTTCACAAACACTTTTTGACTCTATTTTAAATTTACAGAAAGCCTAAGCTGCCACAACGCAGATTTTCTCTGCTTCAGAGAGGTTCTCCAAAGCGATTTCGTCTACACACAGAGAGGAAAGTTCTTGATGACAAAGGAAAAGTCAGAAAATGGACTTATAGGAAAGGAGATGCCAGCAAACAAAACAAAATCATTCTGCTGGTGGGAGAGACCGGCGTTGGCAAAACCACCATCATCAACACAATGGTCAACTACTTACTGAATGTGAAGTTTGAGGATCAAATATGGTATGAAATCACAGAAGAAGCACCCAGAGATCAATCAGAATCACAAACCTCGGAAATCACTGTGTATGAGGTATTTCCTGTGAAGAGTACCATGTCTCTCACCATTATTGATACTCCAGGCTACGGAGACACTAGAGGACTGGACAAAGATCTGGAGGTTGCTGAGAATTTAGCCACTCTGTTTCAGAGTAATGATGGAGTTCATGAAGTTGACGCCATCTGTTTCATGACTCAAGCATCCAAGAATCGTCTCTCAGACAGACAGCATTACATCATTAGTTCAATTCTGTCTTTGTTCGGAAAAGACATTGTGGACAATATTGTGTTTTTAATCACACACTCTGATGGTTTGCCACCAAAAAATGCCATCAGTGCCATTAAAAAAGCTAAAATCCCCTGCAGACAAGATAAAAATGGCGATCCTGTTTATTTCTTATTCAACAACCGGCAGGCTGAAGAGCGTCACACTAGAGAACGTTACGTTCAAGCTCAAAGAGGTGCCTGGGAAGACAGTGTAGACGCCATGAAGGATTTCCTTCAGACTCTGAATGAAATGAACAGGAGAAGTTTAGAGCAGACATCAGATGTCCTTATCGAGCGCATTAGATTTGAAGCATCCATCACCAACTTACAGCTACGAGTTCAAGAGAAAGAGCAGAAAAAGGCTGAAAAAATTCAGATTCAGGAGGCAATGATGGATAACAAGACAAAGGTTGAGCAAAGTATAAACTTTAGTTTTAAAGTAAACAAGACAGAAAAAATGAAGGTTCCGATTGAGAGCAAGTCATGGAAGCACAGGAAGGCTACAACCTGCACTGTCTGCGAGGAAAACTGTCATGAGTTTGACTGCTGGTGGGGGTCAAATCCCAGTAAATGTGAAGTCATGAAAAACGGATTCTGCACTGTGTGCTCAGGGAAGTGTCACCACAGCAAACACGTCAAAGAAAACAAGAAATACGTCATCAGAAACTCAAGCATGCAGTTTGAATTTGATTCCATAAAAAAGGAATATGAAACATCCAAAGAACAAACCAAAACATTTTTAATTCTAATGCAACATCTTGAGAAAGATCTCAAAGTGATTGAGGACCATAAGTCTGTTCTTCTGTGCGAAGCTTACAAGACCATCAAGCATCTGTCTCAGATCGCATTAAAACCAGACTCTGCCTTCACTCTTCAGCATCTGGACTTCTTCATACCCAGAGTGAGGGAAGCTGAGAAAGAAAACTGGGCCCGAGAGCTGGAGGAAATGAGGAGAAAAGCTGAAGCTGAAGAAGTGAATAAAGATGCTCTGAGTTATCTTAAAGCTGGTTTGACAAAACTTTTTCTGACTGCAAAATGATTTATTCCAGACCTTCTATAAACTAAAGTTGCTTTTCAGTCCCTAGGTTACACAAATCATATGTTGATGGTTAAATAAAAAATTTACAATTGTATACTAAATGTAAAAATGTCTACTATGAAACTGCACCATCAAATTTTGAAACCTGATATGTTGTACTATTACACAAATAAGTATTATGTTTAATGTTGTAGGATACTGTGTTACACACTTAAAATAAAATATTATTAATAATTTTCCTGTATACGCTCTCAAAATGCAAACTGACATGAACAACTACAGAAATACGACAGACTGTGAGGATGCTTAATGAAGTAACAGAGGAACCCAAGGCATGATCCTGTTTTCAGGTGGAAGCAGTATATTCATTAATGTAATTACTTTAAACTAATTAAATGACACAGACAGACTACAGTTATGCCAAATGCCTTACTGATTAATCATTCAAATGAGTTTGCTTAAAGGAAAAGATAAGATAAGATAAGATAAGATAAGATAAGATAAGATAAGATAAGATAAGATAAGATAAGATAAGATAAGAGCAAAACATCAATTGAATCTGTAAAGGGTCTACTTTTTTGTATACAGACATAATAACAATAAAACTTTTTGCATTTATAAAATAAAGATAACAAACAAGGTGTGCTGTCTGCAGCCTTTGTCTGCGCTGATCTTCATTTAGACACGCGTCATTAAAATGAACTGTAACTCCGTGAATACTCAAAGAAGAGACATGAGAGAGATATCTATATATTTTTTAATGAGACTGAAAGGCTCATTATGCAGCTCATTATGCAGCTCATTATGCGGGCCTTTGTCTTCTCAGGTGTAAATCACAATGATATTCATGATAGTTGACGCCTACTCGCATATGACTTTTACCAACAAAAAGTGTCTTAGAAAATTTAAATCAATATATTGTTTTCTGTAAGTGAGTAAAGAAGATGATTTTCACATAATTTAGAAAGAAAAATTCTAGGCTGCAAGCTCCAGTTCTCAAAAGTCAATGTTCTGCAGTGATGTATTGCCTTATTCAAGTGATTTAACATTTTTTGTTTTTCACTAACCATGCGTAACATTTTTTTTTCTCAAAACCACAATCATGTACATACATGCTGCTCAAATATTATTATAGCCCAGTTTGTGCTGATTACAGTGAGATTAGACTTTAGCAATTTAGATATTTATAAGAAACTGAAAAAGCACAAATGTCAGGGCATGACAAAACTTCTCCAGGCCCCCAAAATACCCTTAGACATCAGAGGGTTAATTCTGGGGCCACACCCTTCCCTCAATGAATCCTGTGGTTGTTGAAGTGCAGAAAGAAAATTATTTAAACGTTTTATTTTTCTTGTATGGTACTGTATGTCTATTGAGTTATAATGAAGAAAAGCTTAATCACTAAATAAAGGCAATTGAGTACTAATGTTTATTGTTTCAAGGATAGGCTAAATAAGCATCCCACTCATATTCCTTTTAATCATGTGACAGACTAAACTGGTATTACTTGAAAAAAAAAACAGAGTGGGAAATATGTTTCTATTATTATTCTCTTCCTTGAGATGTATCACAAATATCTTCTGTGAGAACTCCGCGATGATATGGTCTTGAATGGTACAGTATAATTAGCATAGCTACATTTTCACTCAGAAACGTAAATACACAAATAAATATTTTGTGTAATAGAATATTCAAAAAGCACATTATTGTTTAAAAACTGTACATTATTGTAGGTCCTCTATGCCCTGCCGCTCTCAAACGAGTAGTTTTCGACAAAGTCGTGTTTACAGAACACACGGACAGTTAAGACAGCTGACTCCACTGTGTGACCGTCTCTCTTTCTTAAATAAAAAAAGAATAAAGAAGAGCGAAAAAACAGATCCAGGATGTTCTTTATTTTGTATTTAATTCACCTTATTTTAACATTCAACAACTGTGTTAACAAACAGAGCACTTCTGTGAGGTAGCTTAAACAATCAAGTAATAACATAAATTCTTCACTTTGGGACTTTAGTGCAACAGTAAATATAAAAAAAAGTCTAATATAAAAACAAATAGCACCTCAACTTAAAATACCGGGCAGGCTTGTAAATAAATAAAAAAATCAAAGTACCACAGTGTTTGCACAGCCAGTAATGTGCTTTTAGGAACTACACTCCTAACTCTTACTGTCATCACAGTTTCACAGAAGGAAATTTATGTTTTTCTTAATGAAAACTAACATCTCTACCTTGTCAGGTTTGAGCCTGTGTCTGTTCTCATCAAGGACATTTGCAATGGCACTAAAAAGTCTCTCACCGTCCACAGAGCTGCAGGGGGCATCAACTTTATAATACCTTCAGAACGCAGACATACTAGCGTTTTCTGCTTCAAGCTGCTTCCGTGTTCTACTTTGCTGCCATTTAACCAATAGCGTCTTTGCAACAAAGTGATGTCATGCCGCACGCGTTGCTGTTTCTTTGCGTCAAAAGGGTCTAACTCTGTACCACCTCATAACTATTGATGTGTTAAAAAAGAAATTATGAGAATATATATACATATCCTGATCAGGAAGTAATGTCCGACTCTGATCGAGTCTGAAACCACGTGATCGGGCCGGATTTCCGATCACGTGATCGGATCTGGACATCCCTATTTGAAACTTTACAGATCTTCATTGTGCACCGAGAACTAGTAACAATTTTGAAATTGCATCATATGACCCCTTTAATAAATAAACAAAACTTTAAAAAGGTTAATTTTCACTACAGAGTCTACTAAGTTATGTATTACATATTACATTATACATTAAAGGTGATTCTACTCGACAGACAAAATCAGCAACAGTATAAATGTTTTTTTTATTTGACTCATTGAAGAACTCAGAACTCATTTGTAACACAGATTAAATCTTGCTACTGTGACGGTTGGTAAACCATGATCTCTGGGTTTTTGCACGTTGTGGTGAAGTCAGTGTGTTTCGCGTTGGCACTGATTAGTTTGTGGGCATCTCTGTTAATTGTCATCAGCAGCAGCTGTCACTCATTACACAATCCCTATATATTGGCTTGTCTCAAGTCTTGTGTTTGTGAGAACGTTGTTTAATGTCGCTTCCTCTCTCTGTTGGCTTCAGTGTTGTATGCGTTTGGATGTCCGTGTTTTCCCCGGAACCTCATCCACTCTCCGCACTTTCACTCAGCAACTTACCTTCGGCTCTATTCCCCGCAGTTCCTGTGCCATCCTCTCCTGCTGCCTTCTTACCATCATCACCCGGATTCCTCATCACCTCACCGCCATCTTGGATTGTCGTCTTCTCAGCATCGTCTTTGTACTCCTGTTTGTTTATTTACTTTTATTAAATTGTTAAACTCGCTTTTGTTTCCAGTCCTTCATTCACCCAACCGTCATAGAACGTTCTCACCCACCATGGAAGCGGCGAGCACCAAAACCCTCACAGACTTTATGCACCACAGTGTGAAACGTATGGATCAGCAGCAGGAGAGTATCTCAAACACCGGACGCGCTGTCCAAGCGCTGGTGGCACAGGTGTCCGAGCTCACCCAGCAGATCCATCAGCTCACCTCTCCCACTGCCCCCATCGTACCACCTGCGCCGCTCGTCCCCCGGGAGACCCCCCAGGATCACTTCCAGCCGTGACTTCCGACGCCAGAAAACTATTCCCGGTGAGCCAGCTTTTTGCAGAACTTTTTTGAATAAATGTTCTATGCACTTCGCCTTGCAGCCCCGCACCTTCGCCACCGAAGAATCCAAAGTGGCATTTACGCTCACGCTACTGTAGGGCAAGCCCGCCCTATGGGGGACGGCGGTGTGGGAAAATCAACATCCGTGTTGCGCCTCGTTCCATACCCTCTCGGAGGAGATGAGGAGGATATTTGATCGAGCCGCGGCCGGCAGGGAGGCCGTTCACCAGCTCTCTGACCTTCGTCAAGGTACATCTTCAGTCACGGACTACTCCATCGAATTCCGTACCCTGGCGGCCGCGTGCCAGTGGAACGAGGCAATGTAGTGGGATCGAATCCTGCATGGGTTATCCGACCGTGTTCAAAAGGAGATCTACCTCCTCGAGCTGCCCCCCACACTTAATGGACTAATAGACTTGGCCTTAAGAGTTGATGCACGGATTAATCGCCTGGGTCGCCAGCCCAGTCCTACATGCCATACCATCTCTCCAGTTAGGGAGCGCTCGAGTCGATAGAACACGGTCGGTCCCGTCGACGACCATGAGCCCATGCAGGTGGGTAGAGCTCGGCTGTCCCGGAGGGAGAGGGAACGGCGGAGGTCCCAAGGACTATGTTTATACTGTGGAGGCTTGGAACACAACATCTCCTCATGCCCGGTAAAAGAGTCAGCCTGGTAGTAAACTTGAGGCTACTATCGGGTGGGATCTCCACTGGGAAGTCCTCATCAACATCATCGACCCTCCTTCCGGTGAAACTGCGGTGGAAGAATCACTCTCACGACTGTCACGCCCTTCTGGACTCCGGAGCCGAAGGTAACTTCATCGATTCATTCCTCGCACATCACCTGAACATTCCTGTCCTGCCTGTGTCTCTCCCCATCCAGGTCACCGCACTCAACGGCCAGGAACTGCCTCACGTCACACACCACACAGAACCCATCACACTACTCCCTTCTGGCAATCATCGCGAAACTATATCCTTTTTTCTCATGGACTCCCCTGTTGCTCCCATTGTGTTAGATCACACATGGTTAACTAAACATAATCCACGAGTGGAGTGGGGTTCCAACACAGTCACATTGTGGAGTGAGAGTTGTCATGAGTCTTGTCTGGTTTCTGCTTGTCCCTGTTTCTGTCTTTCAGAAGGAGAACATGGCATTGCCAAACGTGCCCGCAGAGTATCTGGACCTGAAGGAAGTGTTCAGTAAGTCCCGTGCTGCTTCTATTCCTCAGCATCGTCCCTACGACTGTGCCATAGATTTAGTGCCAGGTAAGTCTCTGCCTAAGGGCAAGTTATACTCTCTTTCTATTCCTGAGAGGGAGGCCATGGAGAAATACATTTCTGATTCCTTAGCATCTGGGTTCATTTGTCCTTCCTCTTCTCCAGCGGGGGCGGGATTCTTTTTTGTGGGTAAGAAGGATGGTTCTCTGTGACCTTGCATTGATTACCGAGAGCTGAATAACATAACGATAAAGAACACCTATCCATTACCACTCATGTCTTCAGCTTTCGAGAGGTTGCAGGGAGCATCTGTATTCACAAAATTGGATTTACGTAATGCTTATCATTTGGTCCGCATCAGGAAGGGGGATGAATGGAAAACCGCCTTTAATACCCCCAGGGGGCACTTTGAATACTTGGTGATGCCGTTCGGGCTCTCCAACTCGCCTGGGGTTTTCCAAGCACTCGTTAATGATGTGTTGAGAGATATGGTAGATCAGTTTATATATGTTTACCTGGATGACATACTGATTTTTTCTTCATCTCTCCAGAAACACGTTCAACACGTCAGACGAGTGCTCCAGAGGTTACTTGAGAATGGGCTTTTTGTCAAGGCGGAGAAATGCGTATTCCATGCACAGTCTGTCCCCTTCCTCGTCCGAGGGAATACGTATGGACCCTGACAAGATTAAGGCTGTGATAGATTGGCCATCTCCAGATTCCCGTAAGGCCCTACAGCGGTTTCTGGGGTTTGCCAATTTCTATTGGCGTTTCATTCGCAATTTCAGCCAACTAGCCTCACCTCTGACAGCCTTGACCTCTCCCAGTACTCCGTTCAGGTGGTCGGACGCAGCTGAGGCTGCGTTCACTAACCTCAAGAGTCGCTTCGTTTCGGCTCCCATCCTTGTGGCCCCTGATCCCACACGGCAGTTTCGTGGTGGAGGTCGACGCATCAGAGGTGGGGGTAGGAGCAGTGTTGTCCCAACGTGCTGTTTCGGACGATAAGTTACATCCTTGCGCGTTTTCTTCTCATCAATTATCTCCTGCTGAACGTAATTATGACATTGGTAACAGAGAGTTGTTGGCCGTCAAATTAGCATTAGAGGAGTGGCGTCCCTGGCTTGAAGGTTTAGGGGTACCTTTCATTGTTTGGACCGATCATAAGAATTTAGAGTTCATTAGAACTGCCAAAAGACTCAATTCCAGGCAGGCTCAGTGGGCACTTTTTTTCGTCATTTGAGTTTACTTTATCATACCGCCCGTGTTCCAAAAATGTAAAACCTGATTCATTATTACGTATTTTTGATCCCTCCGCCCGCCCGGTGACTCCCGAGTGTATTTTACCTGAGAAATTAGTGGTCTCAGCACTCATATGGGAGGTCGAGTCGAAGGTCAAGACGGCCTTACAAGGGGTAACGCCTCCATCCGGTTATCCACCGAACCGTTTATTTGTGCCGGAGGAGTTAAGGTCCGAGGTCGTCCAGTGGGGTCATTGTTCTAATGTGGCTTGTCACCCAGGGATAAGTCGAACTAATGGGTTGGTTAAACAATGATTCTGGCGCCACGTATGGCTCGTGACGTCCGCTATTGTGTTTTGGCCTGCACAGTTTGCGCCAGTGGTAAGTCATCTAACCGGCCTCCTGATGGGATTCTTCAACCGCTGTCTGTCCCTTCGAGACCCTGGTCCCACATTGCTCTAGATTTTGCTACCGCCCTCCCGCCCTCTAATGGCATGACGGTCGTTTTGACTGTAGTGGACCGATTCTCGAAGGCGGCACATTTCAATCCCTTACCCAAATTACCGACAGCCAAGGAGACCGCGGTCACTGTCCTAGATCACGTCTTTCGGCTTCATGGCCTCCCGGTAGACGTGGTTTCTGACAGGGGATCTCAATTTATATCCAAATTTTGGAAAGAGTTTTGTAAATTGCTAGGAGCGTCAGTTAGCTTGTCTTCGGGTTATCATCCCCAAAGTAACAGACAATCTGAGCCAGCCAACCAAGATTTAGAGAGGACGTTGCGATGTTTGGTCTCCAAGAATCCTTCTTCCTGGAGTCAACAACTCTCTATGGTGGAGTACGCCCACAATTCGTTGCCAGTGACAGCTACGGGTCTTTCTCCGTTTCAGTGTAGTTTAGGTTACCAGCCACCAGTCTTTCCCAGTCTGGAATCTGAAGTCGCGGTCCCCGTCCGCTCACGCGTTTGTCCAGAGGGGCCACCGCACCTGGACCAGAGCCCGCGAGACTCTGCTCCAGATGAGGGAGCGCACTAAGGCTAAGGCCGATCGCCACCGGTCAAAGCCTACCGTTTACGTCATGGGTCAAAAGGTGTGGCTTTCTACTCATCCACTCTCCGCTCTTTCACTCAGCAACAAAGACTTACCTTCGGCTCTATTCCCCGCAGTTCCTGTAACATCCTCTCCTGCTGCCTTCTCACCGTCATCACCTGGATTCCTCATCACCTCACCGCCATCTTGGATTGTCGTCTTCTCAGCATCGTCTTTGTACTCCTGTCTGTTTATTTACTTTTATTAAATTGTTAATCTCGCTATTGTTTCCAGTCCTTCATTCACCCAACCGTCACAGCTACTAAATGAATCCTAAACATTTAGGCAATGTGTAAACAATGACACATACACACACACACAATGTCTACGACGAAAGAAGAAGATTTATGCACAAAAGTTATTTTGAGAAATGCCTGTGTTTTTTCTACAAATGATAGTCAGTGGAGTCCAGTGTTCATTCTTCAGATATCTCATTTGTCTCCACAAAAGGAAGCCAGTCATTCAGTATTTAACTAACATGAGAGTAATTAAATGATGATGTAGATTTTTAGTGGAACCATTTCTTTAACCCCAGCAACAATGGAATTAAACAATAACTATCGTCGGTACAACAGCATGGATAAACCTTTTGAATGAATTTGCAGTAAGAGATCGTTCTCTATTACTTGATTCAAGGGATCATAATAATATCTAAAAAGTGCAGCCAGGCTAGCCTTTTTACAAAAATGTCTTTATTAGCAATTACTTTATTATAAAGTATAATAATAATAATAATAATAATAATAATAATAATAATAATATTATACAACAACTACTACTACTACTACTAATATACACTGAACAAAATTATAAACGCAACACTTTTGTTTTTCCTATGAAGGTAAAATAATGGCAATTAGACTTGCATATGAAGAATTTTGCTCAGAGAAATGTAGCTAATTGGTTAACAGATGTTCGGGAGCATGGACAATTTCTCCAGATGGCCATGTTTTGCGGGCATAGGTGCACTGTAACTGCTCTCTCCAGCTGGGGAACCTCAACGTACCCTCTAGTCACCCTGCCATCAAGGGTAGTGAGAACAGACTGGGAGGATTAGAAACTTCTGGTCATAAAAGGGTCTTTCCATGATTTTGTCACCTCCTCATACATCTATGGGGGGAAGTCGTGGCCTAATGGTTAGAGAGTCAGACTCCCAATCGAAAGGTTGTGAGTTCGAGTCCCGGGCCGGCAGGAATTGTGGGTGGGGGGAGTGCATGTACAGTTCTCTCTCCACCTTCAATACCACGACTTAGGTGCCCTTGAGCAAGGCATCGAACCCCCAACTGCTCCCCGGGTGCCGCAGCATAAATGACTGCCCACTGCTCCGGGTGTGTGCTCACAGTGTGTGTGTGTGTTCACTGCTCTGTGTGTGTGCATTACGGATGGGTTAAATGCAGAGCACAAATTCTGAGTATGGGTCACCATACTTGGCTGAATGTCACGTCACTTTCACTTTCACTTTCATTATGGGAAGAAAGGAACCAGGACAGACATGAGGGAACACCTCAATAAATCCAAGGACCAAGGACATCAATCCAAGGAACTTGTTTACTCTCATAGGTTTACATGTGATGGTCAGCTGTGCATCTCTTTGACCATCAATCTTGATTACTTGCCCCAAATTTGACAATCTTCTCCGATATGAAATTGTCAATAATTGTTCTGTTGCTCTATGAAAGAGTTGGTTGTTTGGTTATCTTGCTTCTGACAGTCAGATCACTGTTTTAATAGAGCATGTGGTGATTGGTTGCTAAATGCTAATTAGATTTAATCTTTTATAGTAGTTGTAATGAATATTTATTATTGCAGTGCATGTATTTGTGTGTACCATTTGCATGGTACCCAAAACCCAGGATTGGTGCAAACTAACCTGAAACTTACCTGGCTAGCCAGCTTCATGGTACGCAGGACTGACGTTCGCCACCCCTGATCTACTGCATCACCTTTAAAGTGATTTGAATATTCATGTAAAGCCATTTACATTAGTCAAATTGGTCACCCAACACATTACTAAACTGATTAATCATTTAAAAATAAACTTCTTTACATTTTGTGGTTTTGTTAAAGATTTTTGAGCATGAGAAAATGTCAAACAACCTGTTAATGTTGCATCTGTGTAATTTGACATTTTTGTTTGCTTATTTAGTTCTTAATGCCAATCCAGCATCTAAGGGTATATTCATGACAATTTTCACTCAGAAAACAGTTGTACATTTCATAATTGACTATAAAATAAGACATTGAATTTAATTTATCTCCATCAACTGTCATATTCTGAGCTTCTTTCCACACACAAAAAAAACCCACCACACCAAGAAAACCTTTTTTTTGCATAGGCAAAAAGGCCCAGTCAAATGAACTGCACGACCAAGTTCATAGGAGACAAGAAAAGACAAGAAAAATGCTGAAAGATCTCAGGATCCTCAGTGAAAAACAAGGGGAGTCGGACTATGGGTTAAACCAGTACTGATTACCAGGGCACCAAAGGAAGAGAGGGCCCTTGAAAAGTCTGGAATATATATTTTCAAGGAGGGACCCGGGATCTTGTGTATCCTGCAGAGTTTAGCTCCAACCCTAATTAAACACACCTGAACAAGGCAATCAGTGTTTTCGGGATTACTAGATAGATACAAGCAGGTGAGTTTTTATGAGGGCTGAAGCTAAACTCTGCAGGATAGTGGCCCTCCAGGACCGGAGTTGCCCATCCCTGCTTTAGCACATCAAAATATATTTTCAGCAGAGGTCAAAGTAATATTTTTATTTTTTTATGTTAATTCATATTATTTTTATATTTGTATATGTAATATGTAGTCACTTTTAGAGTGTTAAATTAGCTGTATTAACCTGAATTAAATGTTTTCTATTTTGAAGTGACGTGAAGTGACATGGCATGACATTCAGCCAATTATGGTGACCCATACTCAGAATTCGTGCTCTGCATTTAACCCATCCGAAGTGCACACACACAGAGCAGTGAACACACACACACACACTGTGAGCACACACCCGGAGCAGTGGGCAGCCATTTATGCTGCGGCGCCCGGGGAGCAGTTTGGGGTTCGATGCCTTGCTCAAGGGCACCTAAGTCGTGGTATTGAAGGTGGAGAGAGCACTGTACATGCACTCCCCCCACCCACAATTCCTGCCAGCCCGGGACTCGAACTCACAACCCTTCGATTGTGTGTCTGACTCTAACCATAACCATTAGGTCATGACTTCCCCATTTGTATTTAATAAATCCATTGATTTAAAATCCCTTTGCATACTGTACATTTTTTACAATACAGACATTAGTTATGTGTTGACTACATCAGGTTCAGATGCATACATAATACATGTTTGTTTTTTATTTTTTTATTTTTTATTTTTTAAAGTTAAATTATAAAAACTTAAATTATAGTAACTGAAACGTATTTATAGTGAAACAGATTTATTGTTTTTGACTAATAGTACAGGCCCAGTGTGGGCATTGTTAGGGCTTCCTGGGGGCTAAGTGAGGACTGCCCGTGCAGTGCTTGTGCGAAAGGGCCAACATTTTGCTAGTGAGGAAAGTCTTCGAGGCCCTGTGCTGGCAGCCCGCGGAGGGCCTAAATGGCCCTGTAAAGGCTTGTTTGCAGGGTAAGATCCTAGGTCAAATTATATAATTTCTACAGTTACGGATTGGTCAGAAGTTAACAAGATGAAATAATTAACTGACAACATCTGGAAAAGCATATTTAAGATCAATAAGCAGAAGCAGTTAATTAAACTTGCTTAATAGTTGGTAAATATAAGTAGTGCTCTCATTTTAATCTAATGACAACAGAAAATCTGTAGGGTATTAAAAGTGTTATTTTAATATTATTTTTTTTTTAATATATTTGTCAGTCGAAACAGAAGGCTAAATGAAGTGCTGTGAAGGTATAGAAAAAATTGTTGGTTAATCAGTTGAAAGGAGGACCTCTAAAAGTAAAACCCTTCCAAGGAATTTTGGAAGGGTTTTACACTTCGGGGAAGAGTTTTAACAAGAGCTTGATAATGTTTGTTTTTGAGTGAAGAGCACATCACTAACACTTGGGTAAATAACTCCAAAGGAATTGTTTTTTTTCTGAAACTCATCTTGTTTACAGGTTTAGATGGAATATCGACACTAACTTCACTGTTAAATTATTATGATAACTGCTAAAGATGTAGCATGAGCAGAGAGTGCTAGCCTTAAAGCCAATGTGGGTTAATTACTGTCTAAAACATAATAATATTTATTTTATTTTATATTTATATAATATTTTATATAAGTATTTATAATAATATCTGTTATTAATTTTGGGGAGTTAAAATATTGCACCCTTTGTTTTATCAAAAACAACAACTAAGAGGAAAATTATCATCTTGAAGTTCGATGACGTGAAACTAGTAATTTTTTAAAGATTTCTAGGACACCAATGGTTTTTAGTAGTTGACATTGCTAATGGACTTCTGTCAATGCTACTTACTGTTTAGGGGGTTTAACAATGTAAGCGCTATTTCACCAGTCTTTGCAAACATTTTTTGGAAGACACCTTTTGGTGTATTAGCTACATTTATCTGCTGTGAGATGCTAGGAGACATCATTTCCAGATAGGCAATGTCCGACACTAGTGATTCTGATGGGGAATACACTTAAATGGTCAGGTATGTGAGGAAATCTGTGGACTTAATTGAATTTTCATAGTACCATCAATGACAACGTCATTTGAGACTGACATAATTTTTTTGCCAAAATAAAAAGTTTATCCTTAAGAGGTTTGAGCTTTATCATAATGGGAACAGTTTGCATCAACAGCAAGGGCAAATGAAACTTCAGAAAACTTCAGAGAGAGACGGATCTTTAAACTCAAGATTGTTCTTCTGTCTACCGAGACACTTCCAAGATAGCACATCGAGAACTGGCTACTGAGACTCTTCATGGATAGAGGCGTCCTCAGCTACAAAAGAGTTATGAGTCAGTGTATATTGCTGTCATGAGACAAGCTGTATTATTATTGAATTCTAGATGTCTTCAGAGCAGAGAGACATGACTGGAGAAATACCTACCATATTTTTCGGACTATAAGTCGCATTTATTTAGACCCAAGAACCAAGAGAAAACATTACCATCTACAGCCGCGAGAGGGTGCTCTATGCTGCTTAGTGTAGACTACAGGAGAACTGATTAGCATCTCTGGCAGCATAGAGCGCCCTCTCGCGGCTGTAGATGGTAATGCTTTCTTTTAGTCCATTTCTCTTGGTTCATGTCAAATTAATTTTGATAAATAAGTCGCACCTGACTATAAGTCGCAGGACCAGCCAAACTATAAAAAAAAGTGTGCCTTATAGTCCGGAAAATACGGTAGTTAGTCAGACACTAACTGTTTTGAATTTTGTGCTTTAATTTTTAACATACAGGGGTGTTTTTAAGTCATTTATTTCTCACAGAAATATAATTGTCATGCTCAAAAGTCTGGTCAAGTCATGTGATCAGTATTCACTGATTTAGCCATGGCTAGAATGACACAGTGATGTCATCTTTATTACAACTAGCTGATTTGATTTTGAATGGTGCACTCCAATTGACAATACTAGATTCAAATGGATAAACCTGTCAGGCAGCTTGAGTTAGCATTGAAAAGCTATTGCTGGGATGTTGAGACTCCAACAGATGCTAAAGATGACAAAATGGCCAAAGGTGTTAAAGTTAGAAAAATTAGAAGCACATGCGATATGAAATGATAAAGAATATGTTTTTACAATGAGTTTTTGAAAAAATCCAGTTGTTCTTACTCACTAATTTATTTATTCTTCATTAATTTTATTTCATTCAATAATTGTATTATTCAATGTAATCATATAATCATTTATAATAATCATTATAGTAATTTATATACCAATTTTATTGATTCATTTATTGATTAGGTATTTCAATTATATGTTTTTTAGTTTTTTTAGTACTATTGTTGTTTAGTCAAATAAGGGCTGTTTGTCTTCATGAATCAGAGATCCGAGGGAAAGGAAACTCAAGGTTTATGGGATGTTGTTGTGGATAAGTTTGGTGTAACAGAACCTTAGTCAGCTTCTTCTCAGATAGAAGACTGCTAATACAGTTTTGGGTACTAGACAAGACTTCTAGTTAACAGGTTTTGGGTTTTAGACTACTTTAATGTTTCCAGACGAAACTGATATTTTCTGATGTAGGTGAAGTTTGAAAATTGAAAAGCCTAAGATGCCTGGTACAGATGCAGTCATAGTCTGTTTCCTCACACGTTCATGCTCTTCTAAATAAACAATTTGGGAACATTTCCATTTCCATTTATGGTTTTTGGAACATGTTTTAAGCAAATGATTTGAACAAAACATGCTGTGAATAAGAAAAAAAACAAATGGTGTTCTAAGAAGTGAACACCAGTAGCACAAATGCAAATTGCACAGATGCTATAGGAACTACTAATGTGAATATTCACATTTTAAAGATAGCTTTGCATCTTCTAGAGACAGATCCTCTCATCATGTCGGAACAGATGGTGTATGTGTGCTTTCAGGGAGATTTGACAGGCGTCCTTCATGCATAAAAGAACAAAAGGCAAATGCTTATTGAAATTGAGAAGTCTATAGGATGGGTTAGAAAAGACACATTTAAAAACAGCAAGGGCAAAACCAAGATGAAACAACATGTAGTATGCTATATAAAGGTTGGGAAAACATATAAACCACTTCTGTGGCACCATTATTATTATTATTATAATTCTTTATTTATTTTTTTTGGAACTTTAGTTTGTGTGTGTGTGTGTGTGTGTGTGTGTGTGTGTGTGTGTGTGTGTGTGTGTGTGTAAACAAATATTTTTTCCAGCTCCAGACATAGAGAAAAGTGGGTGGAGAACTAATCATGTGACTCTGACGTTACTTGAACCAATATATTTCTGCCAAGAGCAAAATTTATTCAAACCTCCTCCTCCCTCAAAAATAAATAAATAAATAAACACAGAACGAATCACAAATCGCCTGAAATTAACATGAGAGTTTTCTACAAGAGTCTGTTGTCTTTACTGGGTAAGTAACACATACAATTTGTATCATATTTTAGTGACCTACCGTCTGTTTTCAGCTTCTTCTTTCAGAAACATTCAAGAAACACAGAAGAATCTATTGTTTTTAATTTACTTTATCTAAACACCCTTAAACTAAATAATTTTACTGGAGAAGCTAAATTATATAAGACACATACATGAATTTAGAGATTATACTCGATTTTACCTTAATAGAAATGTTTTTAAAGAATAAATCTAACAAAGTATAGGTTTATGCTAATAAAAACAATCCACTTGAATTGCTAAATACTGAGCACCATTCTGTGATTCTCATTTCAAGGGTTTTTCTCAGTTCAGACGAAGACAGAAATAGAAGGTGAGATTTTGTGAATTAAACACTTTTACATCTTTTTTTAGTGAGTATACATAATTGTAATAAACAGTTGTAATTGTACATAAGGCTTTCTCTTGAATGTATTGCAGTGAATGTAGCAGCATGGGGAACAGCCGATCAGTCGACAACATATGAAAACTGTGATGCTCAAAAAGCACTGGATGGGATAAACTACACTTTTACTCATACAGATGTACAGAGTGACCCGTGGTGGAAGCTGGACCTGCTGAAGATGTACAGTGTGAACAGAGTGACCATCACTAACAGACTCGACTGCTGTGAAAACAGGATAAACTGGGCAAAGATTCGGATTGGAAACGATTCTTCAGATCTTAACAGCAACCCAGTGTGAGTGTTTCTGATATACAGAAGTCTGTGTGTGCTTCATATACTGACTATGTGCAGTTGTTTCGACTTCTGTATGTTACTAGTGGTGTTTGCAGTCCAGTGAGTGAGTCAATGAAGGATTTGTCTTACTGATTCTAACTGGTCGCTCTCACATTTACATTTATCCATTTAGCTGACGCTTTTATCCAAAGCGACTTACAATTGCTATATATGTCAGAGGTCGCATGCCTCTGGAGCAACTAGGGGTTAAGTGTCTTGCTCAGGGACACATTGGTGTCTCACAGTGGATTCGAACCCGGGTCTCTCACACCAAAGACGTGTGTCTTATCCACCGCGCCAACATCATCGCTCTCATCTTTTTTTCATTTAGATGACTCATACAACTCATTTGTTCCTGAATCAGACTAGGCTGGTGTGTTTATTACTAAACAGAAAGAGATCCTAAAAATAATAATAGCAATAAATAATAAAAATAGTGTAAAACATCTGTTACATAAGTTGGAGGAAGTACCCAGTTGGAAAATATGCATTGTATTGTAAAAGAAAGAGTTATTTAAATTAAATACATTCATGGATACGAGAACAAAATACAAGTGAAGAGTCATACTTCTAATGAGGAACGATCACAGGAAGTCACTATTTCTTCTTCATCTTTCTCCAGGTGTGCTGAAGTTTCTACTATTCCAGCAGGAGCTACCTACAGTTACTCGTGTCCCGGGATGAAGGGACGCTACGTTACTGTGAATATTCCTGGAGATTCAAAGATTCTGACTCTCTGTGAAGTGGGAGTCTATGTGATTGGTGCGGTTGGTGCATTGAAGAACTACATTTTAATATTAGAAACAGTATTAGTTAGATGCCAGATAATTATATTAGCACATATTTTAAGATATTATTCTGGATAATAATTTTTTTTTTAATATAGATCATGGTTTTCCCATGATTCTGAAAACAAAATATTAGACAACCATACAAAATATGTACGTAGGCTAATTTACTTGAGTTTCTGACAAAATGTTTTATTTAATGTTGCATATGTCTAAAATGTTATAAATTAGTCTATTTTACATATATATTACAGATTGTCCCTTTTTTTAATTTAAGATATTTTAGTTTAATTCACGGTTTTTGTTTGCCAGCCATAGCTGCCGATCATTTACCTTTTATGTATTTATTTTTTCATGGGATGTTTTTACAGTGTAGCATACTATGCAATTAGACCGTTTTTGAAGCTGTTTGAATCATAAAGCTTACATGCTGAGAGCTGCTCTTCCTCTGGACCAGCGGCAGTGCAAAATTAGCTTTAAATATTCTGATCCAAAATGTGACTTACTGTCATTTCAAAAGTTTTTTTGACAGCAGAATTGTCATTTAGGAATAAGATCTCATGTATTTTAATCAAGATCGCAATCTTTTAAAGATTAACCATACATACATAAGAGCCTATAGCTTATGTATATTTTTAGCATATCATAGGCTATTTGTACCAGAGCTCAAAATTAACTCGGCCTTGATTCTTTGTTCTCTTTCTGTAAAATGAAATAGCTATTATTAGTATTAGTAGTATTATTAGTAGTATTTTTTTTTTATAATTAAATTCATATTAAATGCAAAGACAGTCATATTAAAAATATTGTATGACATGACACCCATATCTGGTACTTATATTAAATTAAATGTATGCATTTAGCAGACTCTTTTATCCAAAGCGACTTACAGTGCATTCAGGCTATCAATTTTTACCTATCATGTGTCCCCGGGGAATCAAACCCCCAACCTTGCGCTTGATAACGCAGTGCTCTACCAATTGAGCTACAGGAACACAAACAAATAAAAATAACAAAACTTTGAAACAAAACTTAACTACCAAATATTTGAGAATCAATATATTTCATGATATAGATTACACGGCTGGAAATACTTTGAATAAAATAAACTAATTAAAAAATGAATAAATAAAACCAATAAGCCTAGATCAGTTTAAGTGACAGATGCATTTGCAACAAACTGCTGCAGATATTGTAGACTTGATGCATGTTATGTTTCTATTATTTGCATTTAGCATTCGTTTTTCCCTTCTATGTATGTTCATGCTTGTGTGTACTTTTAGGTCCATTTTCCGAAGAAGACTCTTGTGAAGATGAAACTTAAGTTTGAGTCTGTCTGAACCTCCAGCTCCAGTCACAGGTGAGAGAAGGAAACATACAGAAATCTGAAATCAGATCACATTGATTCCAGTTTTAAAAGATCTGCTCATTTCCACTTCAGTCTGCTTTGGCAGAACGAAGGATTTCTGACGTGAAGAAAGAGATGATGATGGTGATGGGGGAACCTAAACTCTCTTCAGATCAGCTTTGATGTTCTTAATTTAAATGCTGGAATTTTCTCAATTCCTCAATGTTGAACACAATAAAGCTGTATGTAATGATTGAAACTACTGATTTCTGATTGTTGCTTTGAAGCCATTTGTACGGTATTTTATAAAATGCAAGTACTTGACAATTTGGGGGCAGTGTTATGTATATTTATATTTTATTTTAAATTTTAATGTTTTAAAGTTTTATTTCAGTTAACATCAAATAATTGTCAAGTGTTTTTTTTAACTGCAGTTTAATATTTTAATTTATTTTGTTACATTTTCTTCTTTTTCAGCTATTGTGAAGTCATTAGTATTAAGAAAAGAAAAGAAAAAGAATGAGATCCAACTAGACAAGAAAAAAAAGTGTTTTAACAATTATAATTATCTGCATGCATTCTGGTTCATGGTGTTGAACAGTGATTTCTCAGAAAGTCATTATCAGTCTCACAAGCTCAGATTTTATATTCATAGTAAAACAAACAAATTCAACAGAGCATACGTGTCTAAAAGAGTTAGTATTTGTCAGAGTTATATTATACCTTAAGGCAAGACACTACAGGCAAAAACAGACTTGTCATGAAGCATTATTTCAGACTAGTGGGAAGAAAACAATCTAAAATACAAACACTGTAAAAAATATAAAATGATTTTAATGGTTTTAAATCTACATGAAGTAGGCACACACTGTATATCTTCAGATACTTTGTATTTATTCTGAACAGCAATTGCACGTTAACCCTGAGCACACTTCCTTCTCTCCTTAACTGTCCTTTCTTTTACCCCTCTATCCAGTGTTTCTAGAGGTAGCATGAGGAATCACATCATAAGAAACAGCATTTCCCCTCTTTGTAAAAACCTTTCTCTTAGCTTGAACATACAGTAATTGACTGTAACGAGACGATTACTGAAATGATCTCAGCAAGTCCTTTAATCACAGCAATGAAATGCAGTGGAAAGGTTTTTTGGGATTAAGTTCATTTTCATGGCAAAGAAGGACTATGCAATTCATCTGATCACTCTTCATAACATTCTGGAGTATATGCAAATTGCTATTATAAAAACTTAAGCAGCAACTTTTCCAATTTCCAATATTTATGTAATTCTCAAAACATTTGGCCACGCCTGTAGGTTGTGACAACCTAGGCAACCATTCAGTAAAAGTCTAGTATGTACAGTATATTCATTGTATATAAAACTATGAAGTATATGTTGCCTTAAAACTCATGACATGAATACATGAGCTGTGAGCAAAACAATCAATTGCTACTCGAACACATTCAACCACGTTACTTTAACAATTTTTTTTTATAAACCAAATTGTGCTGAGCTCAACCCATTCAGAACAGTTTGCTTTTCTTTGAGAGCGACACCTTGTGCAACGTAAAGGGTTAGTTCACTCTGAAATAAAAGTTTGGTATGTTCTAGCTTACCTCAAGGGCATCCAAGATGTAGGTGTCTTTCTTTCTGCAGTAGTTTATTTTTTTAGGTCACACCGTTCTTGTCTATCACTCATATAATGCAGGTCACCACCTCAAAGAGCATGCACAGAGAAGTCCAAATTAAACAATTCCCCATCGTAAGTACACATTGGTGGCCTATGACACGAAACGAGAGGTTTGTGTGAGAAAACGGACATTATTTATATTGTTTTTACCTCTTGTACACAACCACGTCCAAGTGATCTGAGGGCACGCGCGTTTCCTGGTGTGTGACGTGTGCGCGCGTTCTGGCTTAGTCTGTGCAAGCACTGGAAAGTGCCAGAAGTGATTGCTCATGTGTGTACGTCACTCATTGTTTACTGTTTACCACACGATACGCCACCTATCTGCACTGTCTGAAATATAATGCAGTAATTGTACTTAATTAATTGGTTTATAATGCACCCTATAATCATTGCGATTATAATAAAAATACAACACATCACTCACTCTATTGACAGCCTTGGACGTTGCCTCCAGTTTATACGTGGCAAACTAAACACAACGTGCAAAACGCTGCGACTCAACAGCGGAGAAAACTCAGGATCTTCAGTCAGGCAGTTGTGGGATGCGATACTGTGAATGTCCTCCTCCTCGTCTTGTAGTTGTGGCATTGCTATGTTCCATTCGTGACAACATATGCTCTCCACTTCTGTTGGCATCTCACAACACTTGCTACTAAAACACCACCAATTTTGAAGAGATCTCTGTCTCTCTGAGGCTTGAAGACGTGCTGCTTCAGGGATGCTTCCTCCATCACTCCTGAGTTCTTGATCTGTGTATTCTGGTTCAAATAAATATGGTTGTGAAAAAAATTCAACGTTGTCTGTTGATATATCGAAATCCTCTTCCATTGCGATTTCCTGTACGTCTAAATATGTTTAGATCTTCACAGTGAAAGGTAACACTTCCGAAATCTGTGTAAACAATGAGTGACGTACACGCATGAGAGATCACTTCCTGCGCTTTCCGGCGCTTGCACAGACTAAAGCCAGAGCGCGCGCACATGTTACACACCAGGAAGCGCGTGTGCCCTCAGATCACTTGGACGTGGTTGTGTACAAGAGGTAAAAATAATATAAATACTGTTCGTTTTCTCACACAAACCACTCGTTTCGTGTCTTCATCAATCTATACTTACGATGGGGAATTGTTTAATTTGGACTTCTCTGTGCATGCTCTTTGAGGTGGTGACCATAGACCCGCATTATATAACTGACAGACAAGAACGGTTTGATTAAAAACGTGTGTAGTGTTATGTGTTTGCTGTAATGCGTTACTGGCACAGTCAGTCAATTCAGGTGAGTATGCCAGATGGGCATGGAAATGTTGGGTCCCGCTCTTTTCTCTACTCTTACAGGAGTAGAGTACCTAGGGTTACCTTTCAGGGTTGCACAAGGAAGTCCTCACTCTCCCACGCGTATCAAAGAGAGGATTGTGAGCACTATGTTTGCAATCAGTGTATCGCTTAATTTTGTCCTGTTTTTATTTTTCACATTCTCACGGACTGCAGAAAGATCACATTTGCCCTCATCATGCAAAGGCAGGATGTTAAACTTGGTTCATATCTTTCTCCCATACGAAAAACAAAAAAATCACTTTATACATTGTGTCAAGATGCTGCATCTTCATGCTCTCACATACGTAAAAGTCTCTAAACGGCAAGAGGTGTTTGGATTAGGTGCTTCTCCCCCAAGGGCAGCTGGAGGACCTTCTACAAACCTCCTATTGGAGGAAGTGTATTTATTTTAGGAAAGAGTCCTCAACGAGTGTGACTGTTATTAAAGGGGAGCAGATTCAGAGGGTAGAAGAGTATAAATGCCTTGGAGTTGTTTTAGATCACAAACTGAGGTGGGATAAATGGACTGACGCTGTGAACAAAAAAAGCCACCAAAGAATATATTTTCTTAGGAAGATGGTGTAATTTAGTGTAAGCCCTTCATTGGTAAAGTTGTTTTATATTTCTTTTATTGAAAGTGTACTGACCTTTTGTATTATTTTCTGGTTCGGGAATGTTACGGATGTTATGTTATGTATGTTATGTTTTCCTGAACATACTCTTTTGTTCCACCCTAACATTCCCTGCGGAGAAAGTAGTGATTGATAGACTACTCAGAGCGCTGCCCCGCCATTTCCAAAGAGCCATGAGCATGAGGAACCCATCCAGTCTGGCGGAGTTTGTTAGAGGCTGTGGAGCTCGCTAAAGCTTTGTTTACTCGTGGGAGAGTGAGCGGTGTCCATGCCAATGCCCACTTACACTAAAAAAAATGAAATCTGGGCGTTGTTCAATAAAAATAAATAGAGCATTTGGAACAAATAAAATTAATCAGTTTAAGGGATGTACACAATTATTTTAAATCAGTCTGAACTAAATCCATACAACCTTAAAAGAGCTCAATTCATTTGTGTCGAAACAACGAAAAATAATGATTCGAGTCAAACTACTACTTTTGCGCATGCGCTGATGACAGGAAATCCACGTGACCTCGTCAGTTGCCGCGGGCGCCATTAACGTGGTGGAGTCCAGTCCATGGTGGAATGCTGTAGAATTGTTAAGTTTAAAAATCCTTTATTATCTTTGTCTGCATTGTGATGATAGAGAGTAAAACTATTTAAATCAGTCAGAATTAAACATTAAGCGGATATTTGACCACTTATTGGAATATTTGAACCACTATATTAGTCACATGTTCATACTCGATAAAAACATAGTAAATCGATATAAACGCCTGCATGTATGTACATGATTTAACATTAATGCGGTAGCTGCTTAGTTCTAACTCCTGTTGCAAGCGTTATTTTACTAGATTGTTTCAGTTAACGTATTCGGGCTACTGTTGAGCGTACTGTATGTGATGCTTCTGTACAAGTAAAGACGAGAACACTGCGAATTAATGTAAAAACGAATGAACAAACAATGATGTCAACGTAAATACAATTATATGCTTTATGTAAATCAACAAGCAGCCAGGCGGCGTGGAATACAGTATAAAGCACATGCGCACTAGGCCTGTGTCATTTGACTATGATCGCACAGGATTAGGGTGCACGCGTTGTAATTTTGCACAGATGAATACTGTGACCGTAAGTGATTCCCTCACTCCTGTTACATGTTCAAATTCGTTATGTTTTATAGTTATGATCTTAAACGTGATATTTATACTTTAAACTTATCACTGTGTGTTGTAATTGCTACTGCACATTATTGTACGTTGTATTATTGTTACAGTTGCTGTAATTAAATGAGCAAGATTTAAAGACAATTTGTTATTTGTTTGTATTAAATATAATGATCGAAACTTCTCTTCTGGGCAGCATTTAAATTTTATATTGATTTCAGTTATAATGCAAATTGCACAGGAAAATGTGACATTAATCAGCTTTGGTTTCGTCGGTAGAGCAGGGTCGCCTGTTTTCTTCAGAGTTGTTTTGTGTTTGTACGTATATATAGTTTTACTGTTGCTGAGCATGTAATAGGTGAAACATCTGTACAAGTACGCTGCAAATTTATGTAAACATTGTTTTATTTTACAGGTTTTTTACAAGAACTCATTAAATGGCATCATATGCTTGGGTTATAGTCTACTTTTTCACATGGTAAGTTGTATTAAGTAATGTTCTTAAATGGGTTAAGAAAAATGGCTCATTATTACTGTAATAAAATAAAGGAAAATTTAAAGTGTTTTATTAGTGTGTGCTTGGAAATACCTAATGTTTCGATAACCAACATAGAAATGGATAATGTAATTTTCTGATTTAATACAATTTGATAGTTATTTTACTAGATTGTTTCAGTTATAAAATTAGCCATTTTATTCAGGCAACTGCTGCTGAGCAATCTGTAGGAGATTTCTCTGTTCAGGTAAAGAGGAGAACACTACAAATTTATGTAAAAATGATTTTTATATATATTTATTTATTTATTTTACAGGTTTTACAAGAGCAATAAACAGCATCCCATGTTTGGGTTTTAGTAAACTTTTTCATGTGGTAAGTTCTTAAAGGGTTAGTTCAGCCAAAAATGAAAATTATGTCATTAATTACTTACCCTCATGTCGTTCCAAATCCGTAAGACTTTCCGTCATCTTTGGAACACAAATGACGGAATCTTTTTGATGAATTCTGAAAGATTTCTGTCCTTTCATGAACAGCGACACAACTGAGACTTTGATGCTTTAACAAGTTGGATGTTCGAAAATATGATGAACAGATTTAATGTAGGCTTTTACTTGCATATAAACATTGATCAGCAAACATAAACAGAAGGTCAACTGAACCTGCTTGATGCCCAAAAACAGAAGCTCAAACGTGCTGCGTAACAAGAATGAACCTCATTGGTTCTCGCATGTCAAACAAACATGCTTGAGCTTCCGTTCAGCACAACTGATGTGCGAGTTGATGAATGTTTATATGTGAATAAATCCCAAATTAAATCGGTTCATAACATAAAGCGAGTCTTCAGAAAAATGTGACTAAACCACTCAATTTATATAGATTCGTTTTATGATCTCTTTTATATACTTTTTGAAGTATCAAAATCTCAGTTGCATAGCTGTTTATGGAGGGACAGAAAACTTTCAGAATTCATCCAAAAAATCTTCATTTGTGATCCAAAGATGAACGAATGTCTTCGAGCATGACACAAGGGTGAGTAATTAATGATAGAATTTTTATTATTGGTTGAACTTTCATACAGATTGTATGTCCTGTTATACTTGGTTATCGATATGCTGTGGTCAAATAATCAATGTTTTTGTGCCTTTTTTTTACAGAATAACAGCATAGACATGGAAATAGAATGCATCCTCAAAGCAGTGTGTGTATACTTAAAGAAGGACCATCTACAGCTGTTCAAGGAGTACAATGTAAGCAACTGCTTTTCTCTTCTTCACTTTCATGTTTACGTTATGTTTTGTACGCTTGTTACTGGTTTCATATGTTTACTAGGGGCTGCAACGGTTCTCATTAAAAATGGAACCGTTCCGTTCTCTACTTACGGTTCGGCACATACTTGCACCGCGGTCCACCTCTAATGACGATGCATCTGTAGGCTAATATGGTTTGTTTAAAATAACAACGTAGGAAAACAGACAGAGCTCATATAAATGTATGTTTCAGTCGATGGCTGTGCATTCTGACTTTCCAAAACGTTATAACAAGGATAATCAAAAAGCGTGGACAAAACAGTTACTCTTTGTAAACTTTGCTCAATGCGAGTGCTGTATGCTGCTCTAACGTCCAGTCATGAACACTGTTGCTATTTTTGTTTAAACTAAACTTATTTAAGCCTTGCTAACTTAAACATTCAGGAGCAAGACGCAAAAGAGAACTGTGAGATGATTTGTGAGTGCGCTCATCTAAAGCACGCACATGCTTTTTTCAGAAAACGTGCAAATACTTCTCTTTCAAGTCTTGTGCTTCAGAGGCCAAATTCATACAAAAATTATATCAATATGCCCATCTTGGTGAGTATCCTAGCAAACATAGTCTGTTATGTCTTAAGGGAAGTTTTATTAAGACATTGTATGTGTAACAGTATGCACTGGATTGTGAAAAAAAAATATTCTCGCTGCCTGTGTTTTTAATGTTAAATCACACAAGAAATGACAAAGAAATTACTAACTGCTCTTGACTGAATAGCTTATGTTATTTCAATAATGATTAATCATTAATTTATTCAATAAAGATAAAATACAGTGTTATTTTATATTTGATTTTCTGTACCTAAAAAAAACTACTCTTAGAAAAAACTGAAAAGCACTGTTTATTTTATTTGAATCTTTGATCTATTGTATTTATTTGTAATGTTGTCTGTAGTTTGATTATTTGTTCTTATTTTCTTAATTTTTATTTTACAGTAGTCCTATTTTCCCTGAACATAGCACATACTGAACCGTACTGTGATACGAACCAAACCATGAGCATTTTGAACTGTTGCACCCCCTAATGTTTACTGTCATTAATAAATATTGTTGTTTTACACACGAAACACATTTTATTTGTCTTGCACAGGATTGCAACTGGGTGAATGCTAAAGAAGCCATAGAGCAGATGGAAATGGGGATCTACATCATCCGATCCACAGGACACCAACAAGGAGATAAACCTGTGGACATTGGTATCCTGATTGAAGGGACCGAGGTTCTCTGCTCTTTGAAGAACGTAGCTGTAGCAGTGACCATGCTGTTTTTGACTTACTTACGCCTTGAACCTCAGCTACCCACAAGAACTCAAGGCTATATTTGAGGTCATCCAGAAAGTGTTCTTTATCTTGGATGGACAAAAACTTTCACCAAAGGTACAAGCCCTCAAGAACAAGATGCTGGAGTAAGTTACCTTATGTGTGTATTCTCAAAAGACTAAATCTTGACTCAAGAAGGTATTAGCTGTGCATATACATTGAAATATCAGTATTGTTCATCTTGGATGATATTTTTTTTTGTATTTTTTCACCTGAAAATTTGCCTTGAAATAAAAATAAAGAGAAACTTGTGACATTCACTTTGAGAACATTTTATTTGTGCATTAAATTACATTTTGATAGACATGTCAATAAGTAAACATTTGTTTGATGTAAATAAAGTTGTACAATTAACTTAACGGTAGTAGTTGACAAAATATTTCTGGGTTTCTAAATTAAGTGATTAAGATTAATTGGCTCAACATGATTAAATAGTTTACAGATAAATTACGAAATATGATTCAAATGAAAATGATTTGATCTTGTTGGTTCAAAATGAATTTTGCTCTTGGGTTCCATTTGCCTAAATTAAGTTGAGACAACACCATTCAAATATGTGGAAATAGGTGTCATAATTATATTAAGTTAGACCAACGATTTATTTTTTTGAGTGTAGCCGCCTTTCACAGGAGCACGAGCATGGCTGGCTGACTGTATAATGCATCACGCAGTCCCTCGAGGATGTGGTCCAGGATATCCCACTCCCTCAGTTAGTTCTAGTTCTCCAGAACTCATGTTGTTCTCTCCCTGTGTTTACAGCTGCCAGCAACTGAGGATCAATGCTTCACTTCTCACTAACACAGACTACCCTGTATGAAGCCTGGCTTCTGAGCATGACCGTTCCAGAACACCGTTCATAGTATTGACACACTTTGTCCAATAAATCACCCTCCGGGGAATTTGTCTGCCAACTCGACAAACTCGTCTGTGTCCGTGCCTCTCACTCACCCTGCTATTATATATATATATATATATGAGTAAAAAGGAGTATCGTGTCTTATTAAACTTTTTATTTGGGCAAGTTAAAATGGCCATTTGGTTGTCACGGAAAGATAATTTATCCAGTACGCAGTCTTGTGCAGTTGATTCAGTCATCGGGTTTAATAATCAAGATCAAAACTTTTACTCTTTTCTTTGACAAAAAAATAAAAATAATTATAAATTTGGTATTAAAGTGTTTTCAAGTCAAAATTCATTGCCTACAATGGATTAACACCTTTTTAAATTAAACTTGCAAATAAATAGCATATTTGATCAGAGATTTGCTTAATTTCACATGGACCTTTCACTGATATAACATTGCCAAACATTCAAACATTTTATGCATTCACCTTTTGGTATGGCCTGCTTTAAAAAATAAAAAATAAAAATTATATATATATATATATATATATATATATATATATATATATACACCTGTTGCCCAGGTGCCTGGCGAGGTTGAGGGTCAGTGTTGTGGCTGATGGCTTCTCCTGCTATTGTTATTTGCACCTCTTGCCACATGTACAGTTTATCTATCTCTGTCGCTGATGAGGGATTCACATGTGATAAATGCAGGGAAATAGTTAGGCTGACAGAGAAGATTTCAGAATTAGAGACACGCATCCAAACTTTAATTGAGGACAGTAAGAATGTTAGGGCTCTAGATACGGCTTTGGATGCGTCTAGCTCAGGGATTCCTGTACATTGTTCGGTTCCGGAAACAGAGCCCCTGCAGCAGGGCAACTGGGTGACGGTGAGGCAGCGTAGTCGTGGGTCAAAACACCGCTCTTCTGTTCCGATCAAAACATTAAACAGGTTCTCCCCACTCAGTGATGCACCCACTGAGAAACCTGATGGAAGTGCTCTAGTTATTGGTGATTCTATTGTACGGAACGTGAATATAGAGACACCAGCCACCATAGTCAAATGTTTACCGGAAGCCAGAGCGCCTGGCATCTTGGCAAATTTAAAAGTGCTGGCTAATGCTAAACGTAAATACAGTAAGATTGTCATTCATGCCGGCGCTAATGATGTTCGATTTCGCCAGTCGGAGATCACTAAAAATAGCATTAAAGAGGTGTTTGAACTTGCAAGCATGATGTCAGACACTGTAATATGCTCTGGTCCCCTCCCTGCTTACCGTGGTGATGAGATGCATAGCAGATTGTCATCACTCAATGGCTGGATGTCTAAGTGGTGCCCACAGAATAACATAGGTTTCATAGACAATTGGACGAGCTTTTGGGGCAGACCTGACCTGTTTAAAAGAGATTGTCTTCATCCCTCCTGGGGTGGCGCCACTCTTCTCTCTAGAAATATGGCAAATAGTCTTAGGGCCCTATCTTGCACCCAGCGCAATTGACTTTGTACACTGACGCAAGTATCATTCCTATTTTGCACCGGCGCAAAGCGGACTTTTCCCTCCACAGACGCACGTTGTCAAACTACAGATTGAACTTGCGCTCCCTGGGCGGGTCGGCGCAAAAAAGAAGGCGTGATCCGGCGCAAATAGTCCCTGATGCTATCTTGCAGTTCAATAAAACGTTTGCGCAACTAACCAAAAAAAACCTGGTCTAAAGTCAATGGCGCAATGCGCATGTTATCAGATGCTATTTTAAGCGCGCAATGGCCATAGTGTAGCGTGTGTGCGTGCATTCCTCTCCAGACTTCACAAGGCAATGTGATTAAGTTAGTAAAATAAATTAATTATCTTGGCATCATTATCGATGATAAATTATCTTTTGAGTCTCACATAACTCATTTAAAGAAAAAAAATGAAATAAAGCTTGGGTTTTATTTTAGAAACATGAAATGTAAGAAAGAGAAGTTTCTACTATGTCTTGCCTTTACTTATATGCAGTTATGTGGTGTATGAATTAGATTCCTATCTACTTCTTTCTTCTCTGGATGCTTTAAGATTTAAATCCGATTGTAAGCCTTTAACTCTTAATTATAAATTGTATAATAATTTATCCTGGTCATTTTTGTATTTTAGAAGGAAAATTTATTTTTTATCGAAATATTTATAAAAACTATTCTGGGATTGTTGCCTTTTTATTTAGGTTGTCCTAAAAATGGTTTTGTGAATATTCCCTCTGGTCTGATAATTGTTTTACTCTCGTTTCACTTGCAAGAACCGAATTGGGAAAAATGGCATTTATGTAGGCTACGCAGTTCCATTTGAATGGAATAATATATTGGCATTTTAAATATATTATTCTGTCACGCGAAGAAGAATCATTGATTTGCTGTTGTTTCAATCTGTAAATGCTGTCAATTCTCGGCCAGGACTCATTGAAAAATAGGCATTTTAATCTAGATTACAGATTTACAAAATTATTATATGCCTGTTAAACCAAAGCTTATTAGGTTGTGTTTCTCCAATCCCCATACAATGTCACCTGTGTTTTATGGCCAGACGAGAACATCTGTCACCTCAGCTCTGCACCGCACCTGGCGCGCGCCTTGGAAGATCCGCCGTTAAAATATCGATCCGCTATGAAATATGCGCGTCTCGTCTTAAAGGGAAGGATATATGAAGCTCTGATTGGTTTATTTCATGTTACGCCCAAACCACACCTCTGAATAATGAAGCTACTTCAGACATGCCTCTTTGAAACTTGCGTCGGGCGCAAGAGTCATTTATTCCGCCGGCATAATAGCAACAGCGCCAAAGAATCGCCCACAAAGTTACTTGCGCTTTGCGCTTGATACTTGCGTTTCAGATCATTAAAATAGGGCCCTTAGTGTTTATACTTGACTAACTGGGGCCCAGGTCAGGAAGCAGACAGACTGGCTAAACCGACCGTCTGCTAGCTGCCTCCCATCACAGAGGTCAGTTAATTCTCAGCACATAGAGACTTTTTCACCTAGATATCACACTATAGAGACTGTCTCTGTTCCCCGAACTAGAAAATACAAAAAATGTCCAAACCAAGTTAAGATTAACAATTTAATTGAGGTTCAACAAATAAAAAACAGAAGCAATATGGATAAACAAATGATAAAGCTTGGATTATTGAATATCAGATCCCTTTCTACGAAAACACTTTTTGTAAATAATATGATCACTGATCATAATATAGATGTACTCTGTTTGACAGAAACCTGGCTAAAACCTGATGATTACATTATTTTAAATGAGTCCACCCCCCAAGATCACTGTTATAAACATGAGCCTCATCTAAAAGGCAAAGGTGGAGGTGTTGCTTCAATTTATAACAACGTTTTCAGGATTTCTCAGAGGGCAGGCTTTAAGTATAACTCGTTTGAAGTAATGGTGCTTCATTTAACATTATCCAGAGAAACAAATGTTAATGATAAATCCCCTGTTAAGTTTGTACTGGCTACTGTATACAGGCCACCAGGGCACCATACAGACTTTATTAAAGAGTTTGGTGATTTTACATCCGAGTTAGTTCTGGCTGCAGATAAAGTTTTAATAGTTGGTGATTTTAATATCCATGTTGATAATGAAAAAGATGCATTGGGATCAGCATTTATAGACATTCTGAACTCTATTGGTGTTAGACAACAATTGTGTTGTTGACCCCAAAGAACTAGTTAATTATAGACCAATCTCGAATCTCCCTTTTCTGTCCAAGATACTAGAAAAGGTGTTATCTGTCACGGCTTATGCTGCTGGAAGGAACACAGAGCCGAGGGATAAACGAAACAAGGATTTATTAAATAAAACATAAACAAGGTAAGTCGTAAATAACAGGTGGCAAGAGGCAAGTGGCAAGTAACAGGTGACAAGTAGACAAGTTGACATTTAGACGAGTAGACCCGACCAAACAGAACTGAAAGGACAAGGCTTAAGTAGAAGGGATTATTGGGGAAACACAGGTGGATGGCATGACTAAATTAACAGGGACATGGAACACATGGGGAAATGAAGAGACACACCTGGAAACTAATCAAACCAGACACGGAAGACAGAAACTGGGTCACAGGGGCAAAAACACACAAAATGAGTCCAGGTGTGTGACAGTACTCCGCCCTCCCGGTAGGTGCGTCCTCGCACCGTAGAAACAACAAAGGGAGGCCAGCAGACAGGGACCACAGAGGAAGGAGCCAGGGAGGAGATGACGGAGGGAGGAGCCAGGGAGGAGATGACGGAGGGAGGAGCCAGGGAGGAGACAGGAAGGATCTGAAGCAGGAGGACCCAGCAGGACCCAGGCCACAGCCATAACGGCCCAAGGTGGGGCCGACGGAGGAAGGAGCCATGGAGGAGGAATGGTCACCGACTCCAGGGACTCGACCCACGGCAACGGAGCAAGTGGAGGAGGAGCCCGAGGCGGAGACGGAGAGCCGAAGAGCCAGGGTGACGGGGAGGAGCCGGAGGTCCTAGGCGGAACTGATGGCTCTGGTGACTGACGCGGCGATGTGGATCCGGAAGGCCGCGGTGAGGCCAGAGTGACCGAGGACTGAGGTGTAGCCGAGGGGATGAAGGAGCCTGACGGAGCCGGAGGGACGGAGGGATGAGGCGAAGCCGGAGGAGTGGAGTCCCGAGACATAGGATGGACGACGCCAGACCAAGGCGGAGCCGGAGGGACGAGGGAGCCAGGCAGAGCCTGCGGACTGCCGGGCCACGGCGGAGAGGAAGGAGCTAGGAGCCATGGTGGAGCCGACGGGTCAACGGGCCGAGGCGGAGCCAAGGCCTCAGAGGCTGGAGGCGGAGGTGAGGGAGACGCCGACCAAGGCGTCGCTGGAGGATGGCGGTCCCGCTGAGCTCGCACCACAATGATGGTAGGCTGAGGGCGAGCAGAGGGGCTGCCAGACGACAGCGGAGGAGGAGGCAGGAGTGGGTGGGAGGGTGGGAATTTTGGAGGAGCAGGCATTGGAGTAAGCTCTGGGGCTGGAGCCCTTCCTGGGCTTAACGGAGGATCAGGAGCCCGTCCTGGGCTTAACGGAGGATCAGGAGCCCGTCCTGGGCTTAAAGGAGGATCAGGAGCCCGTCCTGGGCTTAAAGGAGGATCAGGAGCCCGTCCTGGGCTTAACGGGGGAACAGGAGCCCGTCCTGGGCTTAACGGGGGAACAGGAGCCCGTCCTGGGCTTAACGGGGAATCAGGAGCTCGTCCTGGGCTTACAGGAGGATCAGGAGCCCGTCCTGGGCTTAACGGGGGAACAGGAGCCCGTCCTGGGCTTAACGGAGGATCAGGAGCCCATCCTGGGCTTAAAGGAGGATCAGGAGCCCGTCCTGGGCTTAAAGGAGGATAGGGAGCCCGTCCTGGGCTTAACGGAAGATCAGGAGCCCGTCCTGGGCTTAACGGGGGATCAGGAGCCCGTCCTGGGCTTAACGGGGGATCAGGAGCCCGTCCTGGGCTTAACGGAGGATCAGGAGCCCGTCCTGGGCTTAGAGGAGGATCAGGAGCTCGTCCTGGGCTTAACGGGGGAACAGGAGCCCGTCCTGGGCTTAACAGAGGATCAGGAGCCCGTCCTGGGCTTAACGGGGGAACAGGAGCCCGTCCTGGGCTTAACAGGGGAACAGGAGCCCGTCCTGGGCTTACCGGGGGAACAGGAGCCCGTCCTGGGCTTAACAGAGGATCAGGAGCCCGTCCTGGGCTTACAGGAGGATCAGGAGCCCGTCCTGGGCTTAACGGAAGATCAGGAGCCCTTCCTGGGCTTAACAGATGATCTGGCATAGGTGCATTGGAAACCCCCTCATTTTGACCCATTTGGCGCTCCACATTATGCTCCCTCGTTGTGGGCAGTGTCGCCGGCTCTCGCACCTGGTCTGACGGGTTGCTCTCTGGCTCTCTGTCATCGGTGGGCTCGGGCTTATGCCTCGTACCGTGGGGAGATTGCAGGCTGGGCTCTGGGTCCAGAGTGGACCTGGCGAGATCCTCCATTGGGCCGACCGTGAGAGGTGACCCATTTCTCACCAGATTCCACTCTATAAAGGCGGCGAAATCCTCCCGAGGACCATCTTCGGGCGACAACGCTCTGCACCTGGAGTTCAGGCTGGCGTGATAAATGGTGCAGAGCGCGTGGTCCGGGTAGCTGGTGGCATTAGCTATCCAGAGAAACCGTCTGGTATGGTCCTCGAGAGACAGTCCCTCCTGCTCCAGCAGGAGGAGGAGGTATTCGGGGCGATAGAGGGGATCCATGACACACTACGGAAAGAAAAAAGACTGTGAAAAAACGGAAAAAAAAACGGAGGGAAAACACACAGTTTATAACTTTTTAGGTCGGGTCTTCTGTCACGGCTTATGCTGCTGGAAGGAACACGGAGCCGAGGGATAAACGAAACAAGGATTTATTAAATAAAACATAAACAAGGTAAGTCGTAAATAACAGGTGGCAAGAGGCAAGAGGCAAGTGGCAAGTAACAGGTGACAAGTAGACAAGTTGACATTTAGACGAGTAGACCCGACCAAACAGAACTGAAAGGACAAGGCTTAAGTAGAAGGGATAATTGGGGAAACACAGGTGGATGGCATGACTAAATTAACAGGGACATGGAACACATGGGGAAATGAAGAGACACACCTGGAAACTAATCAAACCAGACACGGAAGACAGAAACTGGGTCACAGGGGCAAAAACACACAAAATGAGTCCAGGTGTGTGACATTATCCTCATAATTATATTCCTTCTTAGAGAAAAATGGTATATGTGAGGATTTCCAGTCAGGATTTAGACTGTATCATAGTACTGAGACTGCTCTCCTTAGAGTTACAAATGATCTGCTCTTATCATCTGATTGTGGGTGTATCTCTCTATTAGTTTTATTGGATCTTAGTGCTGCGTTTGACACAATTGACCACAACATTCTTTTACATAGACCTGAACACTTTGTTGGCATCAGTGGAAGTGCATTAGCATGGTTTAAATCGTACTTATATGACCGCCATCAGTTCGTAGCAGTGAATGAAGATGTATCCTATCGATCACAAGTGCAGTATGGAGTACCTCAAAGCTCAGTACTAGGGCCGCTACTCTTCACGCTTTATATGTTACCCTTGGGAGATATCATCAGGAAACATGGTGTTAGCTTTCACTGTTATGCTGATGATACTCAGCTCTATATTTCTTCGCGGTGAAACACACCAATTTGAAAAACTAATCGAATGCATAGTCGATATAAAAAACTGGATGACGAGTAATTTCTTACTGCTAAGTTCTGAAAAAACAGAGGTGTTAATTATAGGACCTAAAAACTCCACTTGTAATAACCTAGAACACGGTCTAAGACTTGATGGTTGCTCTGTCAATTCTTCGTCATCAGTTAGGAACCTAGGTGTGCTATTTGATCACAATTTTTCCTTAGAAAGCCACGTTTCTAGCATTTGTAAAACTGCATTTTTCCATCTCAAAAATATATCTTAATTACGGTCTATGCTCTCAATGTCAAATGCAGAAATGTTAATCCATGCATTTATGACCTCAAGGTTAGATTATTGTAATGCTTTATTGGGTGGTTGTTCTGCACGCTTAGTAAGCAAACTACAGCTAGACCAAAATGAAGCAGCAAGAGTTCTTACTAGAACCAGGAAGTATGACCATATTAGCCCGGTCCTGTCAACACTGCACTGGCTCCCTATCAAACATCGTGTAGATTTTAAAATATTGCTTATTACTTATAAAGCCCTGAATGGTTAAGCACCTCAGTATTTGAATGAGCTCCTTTTACATTATAATCCTCTACGTCCGCTACATTCTCAAAACTCAGGCAATTTGATAATACCTAGAATATCAAAATCAACTGCGGGCGGCAGATCCTTTTCCTATTTGGCGCCTAAACTCTGGAATAACCTACATAACATTGTTCGGGAGGCAGACACACTCTTGCAGTTTAAAAATAGATTAAAGACCCATCTCTTTAACCTGGCATACACATAACATACTAATATGCTTTTAATATCCAAATCCGTTAAAGGATTTTTAGGCTGCATTAATTAAAATGAGTATGCCAGACCTACATATTTCACTGCTTGTTGTATGTCATTTAACTTGTACATGACAAATAAAATCTTGAATTCATAGATATTTAAAATTAGGATAAAATAATAATTTGACACTGTACATATCAAATGCTACAGTGCAAAACTAATCATAGAAATAATTACTGGTTTTAACTGCTATGGTGTGAAATTCTAGAGAAGAGATTTACATCCACTGAAATCACTTGGGACAAGAGCAAATTCTTTACAGAAATTACAATATTTTGGTTTTAAAAACATCCCCAATTAATATTTTTTTTATATAATTCAAAGTCATTTTGTTTGTTTTAGTTTTTTTTTGCCGCGATACAGTATTGATATATATATATATATATATATATATATATATATATATAGATAGATAGATAGATAGATATATATATATATATATATATATATATAGATAGATAGATAGATAGATAGATAGATAGATAGATAGATAACACTGGAAGCACAGATATTCATAGTTAGCAGTAAAATGTAGAAAAAAATATATACTGTTAACACATACCTTCTATTTTCTCACTCTGAATCCTGTGAAGTTGTTTTTACATGGAAAAAACCATCTTATATACAAGCAGGATACTTGACTTTAGAAAAGACACACCCTCGAACATGCAAAACATAAAAAAAGAAGAAAAAATATCATCAAATATCAAAAATATCATGTCATTTTAAGTTACACCTGGAAGGTATTTTGGGACATTTTGAAAATGTTTCCTGAGATCTTCACATTACTGCTCTGACAATAACATGCCACTCATAGTATAAGTAGCCTTAACTGCACATGTGAAAAGAAACAAAAAATGAATAAGTAGCACGCATATAGGTGAAAAGTTTCAGAAAGAGTCACCATACTGTATGTAGTGCTGCGAATAAGGAAAGTATAAAGCAAAACGTTTTTTGTCAGTGTACCTGTGAAGAAAAACTCCAGTAAATGATGAATTTCCTTTTCAGGAGTGGGAAGGTGGCCTGGCAGCCACTGCTGTGACACTGAGGAAGGTGGTGAAGTTTCACTCTGGAGAGTGTGTAAAAAGGCTAAATCGAAACGAGAGCAAAAGATGCTTTCCAAAAGAACGTATTAATGTGGACAAGGCTTGAGGAATCGTCAAATCAGGCAACCAATTGCTAAGCCGGCAACACAGTAAGCTACCCAGGCATTTTTAGCTTGTCCCGTCAAATGTTACTAACCCTTCTATTTTCCCAAAGCCAACAACTACAGCAGCCGAAAGCAAACACGAAGCTGCTTCTACTTCTAACATTGTCGCACATCCCAGTATTTCCATCCTGTTACTCCTAACCCCCTTTTTACTTTTGAGTGTCCTCCAGCTCACGTAGCAGACATTGGCATAAGGCTGCCTCTGCTAGCAGTGCAGGCTACACAGGTTCTTCAAGACATCACATACCCCTTTCACTACATCTCCCTCCCCTACTCACGGCCAACAGGCCCACAGACTAAGCCCAGTGTGAGGCTGCCTCCGCTAATGGCACTGGCGCTGATGCCCGCCATTCACCCTCTTTCCCCCTCTTTCTTTCACTTCCGGAGCCGTCCCAAGTATGGGCATGCCTCCACAGGCGTTGAGCAAGTCTCCACAGGCGGCTCAAGCAACTATTTTTCCTTCTCTTCTCATGCTCCCCTTTACTTCTCTATGTTCCGTCACACCCTAACCATCCTTCCGAACACCACCCCCTGTAGCCAGCAACATCAGGGCACAGATTTTGTCAGAAGGCAGAGGGCTCCAAGACCTATTAGCAGTCAGACCGATTCCATACCAGAGAAACTCACCGAACCCTCATCAGCCAACCCCTTTAATGCCAGTCCATCCCTGTTCACTCTAACTCGTGATCTACCATAGCTAACCCTCTTTAACATCCCCTTATCCATCTATAGTGGCCCATCGTCACTCAGCCATCCCAGGAGTGCCCGCTCCTTCAGGATCCTCTATCTGTATTTCCCCACTGCCACAGCAGTGCTCCACCTTGCCGGAGCCTTTCCCCATATTTCCTCACTGCCGCAGCAGTGTCTGCTCCCACAAGAGCCTTATCTGTATTTCCCCACTGCCGCAGCAGTGTCTGCTCCCGCAGGAGCCTTTTCTGTCTTCACTACTGCCACAGCAGGAGCCTCTATCTATATTTCTTCACTGCCGCAAGCAGTGTCTGCTCCTGCAGGAGCCTTTTCTGTCTTTCCCTACTGCCGCAGCAGTAGCCTCTCTCGCAGGAGCCCTTTCTGTCCTTACCTACTGCCGCGGCAGTTATCGCTCCCGCAGGAGCCTCTATTTAAAAAAAAAAACACTATTCTCCAGGCAGTTTCACCTAGTCACGAACCACTATTCATTGACGACTCAGTAGACCCAAAAGGCCTCTCCAAGCAGCAAATCCAAACTCTTAAAAAGATGGTCTTCAGTAGCATACCAAAGCTATGTCAAAACTGACCAGTTCTACATAAAGAAAGCCCACCAAACCCTTATTGGCCACCAAAATATATATAAAAAAATCCTTTCGATCGGCGAAACGTACCCATATGATACTGCAAGCATTAAGCTCAGGCCAAACACTGGCGAGAGCTTCTGACGGTCAGAGAGACTAACCCATCTGGTGTCGCAAGTATTAAACTCCCACCTAATGCCGGCAAAAGCCTTCCGGCTAGATAACCTTACCTTTTCTATTCTATGGTCAGTGAGGCTTTCCTCTTCGATGCCAGGAGCTCAAGCTCCCATCAGATGCTGATTAGAGCCTCCTGGCTAGACAACATTACCTTTTCTATTCTGCGGCCAGCAAGGCTTACCCGTTCGATGCCGGTAGCTAAGCTCCTATAGGACGTCGGTGAGAGCCTCCCAGCTAAACAACCTGTTCCGTCCTTCAGCCAGAGAGGCATACCCTTGGGCTTGTGCTTCCTGCTTTGCTACCGTTCGGACGTTCTATCTTACTGCTCTGCACTTTGCTTCTTATTTCTGTACTTTTATCTGATTTTGCTAAGATTTTTTACTTCAGCAGATCAGCACAGTGCTCAAACAACACATTTTTGGCACAAATGCTAAAACTAAAAACATTGGGACTGGAATAATTCTACTAAAAGGAGACTTTGCCTCCCACTGCTAGCAACTTACATTCCTGAGACGGGATAACAATTGCCTACATTCAAACAGAAGAGAGAGAAAATGCCTTTTGTTGGATCTACTTGTTGCATGAACTGCTGCAAACTTCTACAAAGGATTGTGATTCTTGAAACAAAGTTACTTGCTGGATTTCCAAAACAGGTGGAAAACTCAGCAGACCATTGTCATGGACCCCCTCAGCATAAAGCCGGTGAGTCCCACAAATCTTCTGAATCTCAACAGTTTATACCAAGTGTAGAGGAACAAGCTGAAACTGATCGCCACACAAATAAATGGCACAAACAGGGAATGAGACCCAAAGGAACACGAGATATCAGATTGTCACGAGTTTCCTGTACATCTTAAGAACAGATTTCCATGACAGGTGGAGTCCAACAAGGCTCAGTTTTTGCACCGCTCTTGTTTAGCCTGTATATGCTTCCACTAAGTCAAATAATGAGAAAGAACCAAATTGCCTATCACAGCTATGCTGATGATACCCAGATCTACCTAGCCTCATATCAAAATTATCCCCCATTGACTTCCTCTGCCAATGCATTGATGAAATTAAGAGTTGGATGTGCCAGAACTTCTTCAGTTAAACAAGGAAAAAACTGAAGTCATTGCATTTGGAACACAAAGATGAAGTATTCAAGGTGAATGCATACCTTGACTCTAGGGCTCAAAAAACTAAAAATCAATTCTGGAATCTTGGTGTGATTCTGGAGACAGACCTTAGTGTCAGTAGTCATGTGAAAGCAGTAACTAAATCAGCATACTATCATTTAAAAACATTGCAAGAATTAGATGTTTTGTTTCCAGCCAAGACTTGGAGAAACTTGTTCATGCCTTTATCACCAGCAGGGTTGACTATTGTAATGGTCTCCTCACCGGCCTTCCCAAAAAGACAATTAGACAGCTGCAGCTCATCCAGAACGCTGCTGCCAGGATTCTGACTAGAACCAGAAAATCTGAGCATATCACACCAGTCCTCAGGTCCTTACACTGGCTTCCAGTTACATTTAGGATTGATTTTAAATTACTTTGACTCGTATACTAGACTCGTAAGTCACTAAATAACCTAGGACTGAAATATATTGCAGATGTGCTCACTGAATATAAACCGAACAGACCACTCAGATCACTAGGATCTAGTCAGTTAGAAATACCAAGGGTTCACACAAAACAAGGGGAGTCCGCCTTTAATTACTATGCCACCGGCAGTTGGAATCAGCTTCCAGAAGAGATCAGTTGTGCTACAACACTAGTCAAATTTAAATCTAGACTTAAAACTCACCTATTTAGCTGTGGACTTCCTTTTATGTAAAGCACTTTGAATTACCATTGTGTACGAAATGTGCTATATAAATAAACTTGTCTTGCCTTGCCTTGCCTTGCCTTGCCTTGCCTTGCCTTGCCCGTTTGATGCCGGGAGCAAAGCTCCTATCGGCAGTCGGTGAGAGCCTCCAAGAGCCCCATGGCCACACAAACTTACCTTTTCCATTCTATGGCCTGCGAGGCTTACCCAGCTGATACAGTGAGCAAAAAGTCCCTGTTGGATGCTGGCAAGAGCCTCCTGGCTACCTAATTTTACCTCTTCCATCTTACATCTGGAGAGGCTTACCCGTTTGATGCATGTGCTCCTTTCAGATGTTGGTGAGAGCCTCCTGGCCAGACATCCTTTACCTTTCCATTCTACAGTTGGTGAAACTTACTCGTTCAATGCGTGTGCTCCCTTTGGACATCTGTAAGAGTCTCCTGGCCATGCAACCTACCTTTCCATTTGATGGTAGGCGAGGCTTAACCGTCCGGCGCCAGGAGTCTCGACCTCCCGCCAAACCCTGCCTAAAACCCTCTCTGCTACCCTCACATCTTTTAACTCCATCTGGCAAGGCTTACTCGTTCGATGTTCTGAGTATAATGCCCCATCGGATGCTGTGAGAGCCCTCCCAGTCGGGTTCTCCTTTTCACTCTCCCCGTCTGGCGAGGCTTACCCATCTGATGTGTGTGCTCACTTCAGACGTCTGGCAATAGTTCTCCCGGTCGGATTTCTATACTTGCCGCCGGCAATCGAGTCTCATCCAGCAATCTCCCATCGGATGTCGCAAGAGTCCTCTTGTTGGACGGCCCAAAGCCTGTATATCTACTCAACTGTGAGGGCCCAGACGTCCGTCGTCTTGAGTCTCAATCTTCAGTCATACAGTCCGCAAACACCGTGACCTATTCCAGTTGAGGCAATTCAGGCCCTCAACTTTCCTCCATACAGAAATTAGTTTCCATACCTCAACAGTTAGTTGTTCCCATTAATATTGGAGCCTGGAAAGGAAAGGCTATTGTCGATACGGGAGCAAGTTATACCCTCCTTCATGAGAGCCTGTGGAAGGAGCTAAATCCCCATGACCACCTCCATCCCTGGTCCCTTGGTCCTCTTTATATGGCCAATGGTGAGACCGCAGTACCTTTAGGATGGACAAATACGCAGATCTTACTTCAAGACCAAGTCTTCACTGCCAAGCTGTCATTCTCACCTCCAAAGCCCTGGCTTACTCTGTAGTCTTAGGCTTGGACTTCATATTTTCCACAGGCCTTCAAATAAATGTAGCAGACAGGAAACATTCATTTAAAATAGCCCACCACAAGGAGTATCCTTTTCAACCAGGTCAAGCTAGTGTTCAAGTTGTAAGACCTTCACAGCTGAAAAGAAGACAATGCAACAAAAATTCAAACCAGATCCTTTTGTTGTTCCGTTCTATTCCACCACCAAAAGTATCGTCCGATATTATGGATGATCAAACCCTGATAGCTGCTGCAGTATCAAATGCCCACCTATCTTCAGAAAGAAAACAGCAGTTATTGCACCTTCTCACATCAAATCCCAAGGTTTGTACCCACCAGCTTGGAAGGACTACTGTTCTTCAGCACTGTATCTACACCACTCATCCTGTTCCCTTTAAACAACGCGCCTATCGCTTGACACCTGAAAAACAAGCTGTTGTGAAAGAACAGTTAAAGGAAATGTTGGAAAGGGGCTTCGTGGAACCTTCACATTCTGCCTGGGCCTCACCTGTTGTGTTGGTTCCCAAAAAAGATGGAAGCTTGAGATTTTGAGTAGATTACCAAAAAGTTAATGCCATCACAGAGAGAGATGCCTATCCATTGCCGAATATCACTGAAATCCTTGATTTCCTCTCAGGTGCCGCCATATTTTCCACCATCGTTTTAAATAGTGGCTACTGGCAGGTAACTATGGACCCGGAGAGCAATTCTAGAACTGCCTTCATCACTTCCTCAGGCCTGTATGAATTTAATGTTATGCCTTTTGGGTTAAAAATGCACCAGCCACATTCCAGAGGTTAATGGAGACTGTACTGGGAGAGTTACTAGGAAAGATCTGCTTTGAATATATTGACTATATCATTATATCATTATAAGTGAGAGTGGACACCTCAGTGTCAACAAGCTTTTAAGTAGTTAAAATCATGTCTGACCTCATCCCCCATCCTTGGCCATCCTGATCTTAAGTTTCCATTTGTAATATACACAGATGCCAGTGATACTGGACTGGGAGCAGTATTAACTCAGCAAAAAGAACCAGGCCAGGAAGAGGTTATTACTTACGATAGTCGAGCTTTAAACAAAGCTGAAACCCATTATTCCACTACTGAAAAAGAATGCCTTGGCATGCTTTGGGCTTTAGAAAGGTGGCAACACTATCTCGAACCAAAATGATTCACCTTTGTCACAGACCATTCAGCACTGCAATGGGTGTTGAATTCTACCAGGACTACTAGCCGTTTGGGCTCTTCGTCTGCAAAAGTTTGACTTTGTGGTTGAATACCGAAAGGGAAAACTCAATGAAGTACCAGATGCTTTATCCTGAATTCACTCCATTCCTGGATGCCATGTGTACTCCTCTCAAAAGGAGGAACCTGGACTTCCAGTTTCAGCAATAGACATCTGGGAAGAACAACATAAACATCCAGAAATTACCAAAGTTATTTAGTCTCTAGAAGAAAAACATTATTCTGTACAAGACCAATATAAAATACTCAAAAAACAAATTGTATTACCGAACTCATCTGGCAAATGGACAAGTTCATTATAGAATGTTCCTGTTACCCTTATCCCAAACATTCTACAACATTACCATGCACATCCGTTAAGCGGTCACCTAGGAATTTTTAAAACTTAACAGAGATCAAATCGCCTTCTGGCCATCCATGTGGACATCTGTGAAACAATATGTGAAAAGGTTCGTGAAATGTCAAACCTTAAAAAATGAGAATCACAAACCTGCTGGGAAAATGCAACAGACCACCACCACTCATTCAAACGAGATGTTGGGAGTGGATATCATGGGTCCACTGCTTCATAGCTCTCACGGACATGAATATCTACTATTGTTTGTAGATTATTATTCTCGATGGGTTGAATTATTCCCCTTGCATAAAACTACTGCTCAAACTGTTGCTGCCCACCTCCGGGAAGAAATCTTCACTCGGTGGGGAGTACCTGATTTAATTCTGTCTGACCGAGGTACGCAGTTCATCTAGCCGTATTTAAAGACATCTATGCTAAATGGAAAGTCACACAGAAAATGACTACTGCGTACCATCCCCAGACAAATCTAACAGAATGGGTAAACCAAACATTAAAACCAATGATTTCAGCGTATGTGTCATAAAAAATGGGACCAAAAAAAAATCATAAAAAATGGGACCAATACTTACATGAGCTACAGTTTGCCATCAACTCAGCAGTACAAGAAACCATTGGCATGTCTCCAGCTGAGCTTCACTTAGGAAGAAAAATACAGGGCCCAATGGATAAATTGCTGCATGGACAAAATCTGTCTCCTACTGCTCTATCATATGATGTCACAGAACATCTATCCAAGTTGCAAGCCAGAGCCAAAGAATGCAGCAAGAAAGCCTAAATAAGACAGCTCCATAGCTGCAACAAATTCCGCAGAGATGTCACCTATAAAGAGAAAGATAACATATGGATGAGAAATTTTCCACAGTCAAGTGCACTTCACCATTTTAGTGCTAAACTTGCCAAAAAATGGAAAGAACCCTATTGACAACTAGGCCCACTAAATTATCGTGTGGCATTAGAAACCACTGGTGGGAATGTATAATTAACTAGTTCTTTGTGGTCAAGTTGTGCTTTTTTGATGAGAGGCTTAATAACAGCCAGTTTGAAGGTTTTGGGGACATATCCTAATGACATTGAGGAATTAATTATAGTCAGAAGAGGATCTATGACTTCTGGACGCACCTCTTATATGAAATAGGGTCTAACATACATGCTGTGGGTTTAGATGCTATCCTTGTACTGCTATGATCAGCTGTTTCTCCATCTTGCCTTAGAAAATAATTTTCATGCGAAACGACATGTTTACACACAACTGTGACTGAGTAGCCATGAATAATTCTTCACTATACCTTAATACTATACATTATATTCTGTAAACGTAAGATTTGTGTTTTTTTTTTTTTTATCATGAAAATTAATTCATAAATGCCGTTGTGACGCTCTTTGATGTGGAGTGACAGACTGCTGCAAGCGGAAGCTTGGAGACCGACCCTGTCAGCAAATTTGCTTTGGTGCGGATCTGGCCCATATCCAGAAATTCCAGATCTGAAATTTCAGCATACACATATGTTCAGAACTCCATGCAGCACCTGCAATATTCTTCATTCGTAATTAATGATGTCCAGTCTGTTGCTTGTCGTTCGTCGGAGAGAGTGGAAAGGAGGCTTGTAAAATGGAAAGGTGCGGCTCAGAAACGGCAGGACGTAAGACTGACTGGACGGTCAACGATCACTCCAATCAGTGCATCTATATATATAATCATTTACTCAAGAGAGGTATTGCAGATATATAGACAGTCACAGGTCATGGGATGTTCTTAATCAGCAAATAGTTGAAATGAACTTCCCAAGGGGTAAATAAAGTAAATATTATTGTAAGGCAACACATATTGTAAAATCCTTCTAGATCCTGTGTATACATATATTCATCCACATTTTAATTTTTTTCCAGATAATCTCACAGTACTTCTCTGCTTTTAACATACAGCTCCTTAAACTAGATTTAAAATGACAGTGTTTGTTAATAAAACATGAAATGACCAAATTAATATTATTCATTTAAAGTAATAACATCCAAGACAAGTAGAAAACGTAAAAACATTCAGAAAAAAAAAAGAAAAAAGAAAAAAAGAAACAGATCAACTCTATTTCAAAATGATTGTGACATGGATTTACGGTACATTTAATATTGTTAAATGAAATCATTCAATTTCATAGTTCATAGATCGGTCATAGATGACGTTACTGACTAGTGGAGGAAAACCAAACTAGAGGTATTTAGTATTGCTTGGAGGGAAAGTAACCTATCCTACAGAAAAGCATTAAAAACTGCTAGATCCGATTACTTTTCTTCTCTTTTAGAAGAAAACAAACATAACCCCAGGTATTTATTCAATACAGTGGCTAAACTAACGAATAATAAAGCTTCAACAAGTGTTGAATTTTCCCAACACCACAGCAGTAATGACTTTATGAACTACTTTACTTCTAAAATTGATACTATTAGAGATCATTAAGCCGTCAGCTACAGTATCACATCAGACAGTGCACTATAGACCCCCTGGGGAACAGTTCCACTCATTCTCTACTATAGGAGAGAAAGAAGTGTATAAACTTGTTAAATCATCTAAACCAACAACATGTATGTTAGACCCTATACCATCTAAGCTCCTAAAAGAGGTGCTTCCAGAAGTCATAGATCCTCTTCTGGCTATTATTAATTCCTCATTGTCATTAGGATATGTCCCCAAAACCTTCAAACTGGCTGTTATTAAGCCTCTCATCAAAAAAACACAACTTGACCCCAAAGAACTAGTTAATTATAGACCAATCTCGAATCTCCCTTTTCTGTCCAAGATACTTGAAAAGGTGGTATCCTCACAGTTTTATTCCTTCTTAGAGAAAAATGGTATATGTGAGGATTTCCAGTCAGGATTTAGACCGTATCATAGTACTGAGACTGCTCTCCTTAGAGTTACAAATGATTTGCTCTTATCATCTGATCGTGGGTGTATCTCTCTATTGGTTTTATTGGATCTCAGTGCTGCGTTTGACACAATAGACCACAACATTCTTTTGCATAGACTTGAACACTTTGTTGGCATCAGTGGAAGTGCATTAGCATGGTTTAAATCGTACTTATATGACCGCCATCAGTTCGTAGCAGTTAAAGGAAGATGTATCATATCGATCACAAGTGCAGTATGGAGTACCTCAAGGCTCAGTACTAGGGCCGCTACTCTTCACGCTTTATATGTTACCCTTGGGAGATATAATCAGGAAACATGGTGTTAGCTTTCACTGTTATGCTGATGATACTCAGCTCTATATTTCTTCGCGGCCCGGTGAAACACACCAATTTGAAAAACTAATGGAATGCATAGTCGATATAAAAAACTGGATGACGAGTAATTTATTACTGCTAAATTCTGAAAAAACAGAGGTGTTAATTATAGGACCTAAAAACTCTGCTTGTAATAACCTAGAACACTGTCTAAGACTTGATGGTTGCTCTGTCAATTCTTCGTCATCAGTTAGGAACCTAGGTGTGCTATTTGATTGCAATCTTTCCTTAGAAAGCCACGTTTCTAGCATTTGTAAAACTGCATTTTTCCATCTCAAAAATATATCTTAATTACGGCCTATGCTCTCAATGTCAAATGCAGAAATGTTAATCCATGTATTTATGACCTCAAGGTTAGATTATTGTAATGCTTTATTGGGTGGATGTTCTGCATGCTTAGTAAACAAACTACAGCTAGTACAAAATGCAGCAGCAAGAGTTCTTACAAGAACCAGGAAGTATGACCATATTAGCCCGGTCCTGTCAACACTGCACTGGCTCCCTATCAAACACCGTATAAATTTTAAAATATTGTTTATTACTTATAAAGCCCTGAATGGTTTAGCCCCTCAGTATTTGAATGAGCTCCTTTTACGTTATAATCCTCTAGGTCCGCTACGTTCTCAAAACTCAGGCAATTTGATAATCCCTAGAATATCAAAATCAACTGCGGGCGGCAGATCCTTTTCCTATTTGGCGCCTAAACTCTGGAATAACCTACCTAACATTGTTCGGGAGGCAGACACACTCTTGCAGTTTAAATATAGATTAAAGACCCATCTTTTTAACCTGGCTTACACATAACATACTAATATGCTTTTAATATCCAAATCCGTTAAAGGATTTTTAGGCTGCATTAATTAGGTAAACCGGAACCGGAAACAATTCCCATAACATAATGTACTTGCTACATCATTAGAAGAATGGCATCTACGCTAATATTTGTCTGTTTCTCTCTTATTCCGAGGTCACCTTAGCCACCAGATCCAGTCTGTATCCAGATCAGAGGGTCACTGCAGTCACCCGCATCCAGTACGTATCCAGACCAGATGGTGGATCAGCACCTAGAAAGGACCTCTATTGCCCTGAAAGAGAGCGGAGACCAGGAGAATTAGAGCCCCAGATACAGATCCCCTGTAAAGACCTTGTCTCAGAGGAGCACCAGGACAAGACCACAGGAAACAGACGATTCTTCAGCACAATCTGACTTTGCTGCAGCCTGGAATTGAACTACTGGTTTCATCTGGTCAGAGGAGAACTGTCCCCCCAACTGAGCCTGGTTTCTCCCAAGTTTTTTTTCTCCATTATGTCACCGATGGAGTTTCGGTTCCTTGCCGCTGTCGCCTCTGGCTTGCTTAGTTGGGGTCACTTCATCTACAGCGATATCGTTGACTTGATTGCAAATAAATGCACAGACACTATTTAACTGAACAGAGTTGACATCACTGAATTCAATGATGAACTGCCTTTAACTATCATTTTGCATTATTGACACACTGTTTTCCTAATGAATGTTGTTCAGTTGCTTTGACGCAATGTATTTTGTTTATAGCGCTATATAAATAAAGGTTACTTGACTTGACTTGACTTGACTTGACTTGACTAGTCTGTACAAAACACCTAAACGTCAGGTTATTCTTGATTCTTGTTCAAAGCCTCGGGTTATTTTCTGTAACAAGCTGTAAAAACTTCTGCTACATGATTACAATGTCACATTTCATGTTACCCCCACCCCTAGGACACAGAAAGAGTTGGAAAATCATATGAATGCCAATAACTTTATGATTGACGTTTTATGTCAAGAAAATGAGAGAAATTATCCCGAGGCCTTTGACTTTCTAAAACAACCTCTTAACACGCAAAGATTGCCAATGGACTTATTGGATTTTTGTTTCAATTTCACAGCACGTTAAAACATCACACTTCTACTTGAAATAGAAATTCTGAAATCTGTGTATCATCAGAAAGATTCAAAACACTAGCTTCGATATTTGACCCCTGTTATAATAACCTGTATTGACTAATTTCTTAATTTTTTTCAGTAGTGCAAAATTAAATTAAAACAGTAAAGTATGATAATTTGAACAGAAAAACAACACATTCATATTAAGTCACATAACTTCACTGAACAGCGTCCATTAGGGCTTTTAGTCCAAAAGTGTGCATTCTTGGAGAAATACTGATATATATATATATATATATATATATATATATATATATATATATATATGTATATATATATATATATATATGTTTACTTCATATTCTAAAAATAGCATGTAAAGTAATAACATACAGTAGCAAGACGTGTTTAAACATTCAGAAAAATAAGAACAATCAACCTGTGATACTGTTTCAAAATGAATGTGTCATGGTTAAAATAAAACACATTTTCTTTTTTTAAGGTATTTTTATATTTAAAATAAAAATCTTTGTAATTGTAATGTTTGGTTCATAGATGATGTTACTGACAAGCCTGTAAAAAACCTACACTTAAACCTAAACAGGTTATTCTTGATTCTTGTTCAAAGCCTCAGGTTATTTTCTGTTTACCTTCGAAATCCAGGATGAGACTGCTACACATTATCTACCCCAAGACCTGGAGGGCTTTATCAATCTGCTCGCTAGAGTCAAAAGCCTCCTCCACTTGCATCAGTGACGCTTGGCTCCCCACTCATCCTGGGAGCAGGAGGAGTCCAAGCCTTTCAACGGCCACCCACCACCTCAACTGCCCCTGGCTGAACCTGAATTCATGCAGTTGGGGCGACTTCGATTGTCTGCTCAAGAGAATCATCAAATGCTGTTTCTGGGACTCTTCATCTAATATGGAAAGCCAGGACACTTTGCTTAATATTGTCCTTTATAACCCAAAGCCCACTAGTCAATCAGGGAGTCCTAGTGGGCAGTTCTCCTCTTGTCTCCCCTCAGTCACACATACAACTCTCTGCCACCATCACTTTCCAAGACTCTGCCCACTCCTAAAAGGCCCTGATTGATTCAGGTGCTGAAGTCAGCTTCCTGGACTACAGCACGGCTAAGAGCTGGGGCATCCCTGCCATTCCCCTCTCCTTTCACTGGCTATGTTTACATGCACAATTTCTGATTTAATTGGACTTATTTATTCTGAATGATTAATCTGAATGTTGTGTTGACATGAATGCTAAATAAAGTGATCAGGTCGATGTGTGCATTTATATGTCATAAGCTTCAAATCAGAATATTTTTATTTTTACAGAGTTTATCACTGTTTGCACATAATAGCCACATACTTACACTGTTTCCTTATTTGTTTTTTGTTGTTGTTTTTTTACAGAATAATTAATATTTTACATTTAAAAATTTGGCAGATGCTTTTTATTCAAAGCGACTTACAGTGCATACAGGCTGTACTTTTTTTTTTTTTTACCATGTGTGTTCCCTTCCTAAGTGAAAACATTGGACATTTCATTTTTAATTTTGCTGTAATCAATCAAATACAAGTTAAAGATAATGAAAAATAGCATATTCTTGGTTTTATGGCATTTATAGACATATCACTGTGCAGACCAATGCTGGTTGCCCACTGATACTGAGCAGAGCTGAGCTTGGTCAGTACCTGGATGGGAGACCTCCTGGGTAAACCTGGTTGCTGCTGGAAGAGGTATTAGTGAGACCAGCGTGGGGACAAAAAGCACCGTCCTTCGGATGAGACATTGAACCAAGGTCCTGACTGTGGTCAATAAAAATCCCAGGATGTCTTTCGAAAAAGAGTAGGGATGTAGAGGCCTCTGACCATCATGGCCTCCTTCACCATCCCCATAACTGCTGATTGGCTTCATCACTCTGTCTCCTCTCCACCAATAAGCTGGTGTGTGGTGGGCATTCTGGCGCATTATGCCTGCCGTTGCATCATCCAGGTGGACGCTACACACTGGTGGTGGTTAAGGAGATTCCCTCTTTCTATGTAAAGCTCCTTGAGTGCCCGGAATAGCACTGTATAAATGTAAGGAACTATTATTATCATCATCATTATTATTACTGCCCAGGAATATACTGTCAATTTAAACTAAATTAGTTTTAAAATGAATAACTGTATATTGCAGCATTTATCATGCATTATGGAGTTTTTCTCCATTTGTCCAATGACAAAATTTTTTTTTGTATTTTTTATACTTCCCTCATTTGCAGCACTATATAAGGTATGTTGACTCTTTCTGAAACTTTTCATCTATATTTGTGCTACTTATTTATTTTCACATGTGCAGTTGAGTTACACATTATACAATGAGTGGCATGTTATTGTCAGAGCAGCAATGTGAAGATCTCAGGAAACATTTAAAAAATGTAAAATGACAGGACAGACACCTAAAAACCGTCCAGGTTTTTTTCTCTTCTTCTTTTAAGTTTTGGATGTTTGAGGGTGTGTCTTTTCAAAAGTATATAAGATGGGTTTTTCCATGTAAAAACAACTTCACAGGATTCAGAGTGAGAAAATAGGAGGTATGTGTTAACTGTGTGTATTTTTTTTTTTCTATGAAGATGTGTTTCTAGTTTTTCTACAGAAAAATAATTATAACAGTACAAAGTGGCAAAAAAAACTTTGAATGCTAAATTAAATGGTGACATGTTCTTAAACCTAAAATATTGTAATTTTTGTAAAGAATTTGATCTTGTCCCAAAGTGATTTGAGTGGATGTAAGTCTTGATCCATTTGAAGCTCTTTATTTTGGATAGTCAAACAGATGGGGTCAAATGACAGCAAACTGAGCAATATGGGCGAGGCAGAGACAGAATCGGGAAATCAGGCAGAAAGTCGAGGTAGTTAGAGAACAATCAATAATGTGAAACAGTCCAGGGTCAAGAGAAGAAAACAAAACACGGGTAATAACACTCAGAACTGACAGCAGAGGCAAATCAAGACTTCGCAATGAGTGTGTAGGTGTTTCTCAATGTCAAGGAAGGATCCTCGGAAGCCAGTATTTCGAGGACGCTACGTCATCGACATCCGTCGAAGGACTGTTCCAATGTCGAGGATCCTCGTAATTTCAACCAAGGACTGAGTCCTTTGTTCGAAGAATATCCCATACACAGGAAAGGATGCATATGTGTATCCTTCGCGCTCTTCGCGCTCTCAAATCACCCACAATCCTATGCGCGCAGCTTTGCTATCTTGTTCAAAAATTCAAAAATGTCGAACGTTAGCGGAGTCGGAGCGTTAACGGTTTTTATTTACGTTACCAAACATTTTTTATAACTGTAGTAAATATAAGTAAAGTTTAACGTTTAAATGCCAGTACAAATTACTACCATATTGATATTGTAAATTATACAAATACAAATGGTTAACTGAACCGGACCTGTCATTTAACAATTGGTTGCGTCAACGGCATTTCTTTTATAAATAACTAGTTAAGTTGTCCAAAGTAATTTAACGATACCATTCACAGCGTTATTCAAACGGACCTTTTCACTGACGTAATGACGCAGTTACATGCACTTGCTAGCCTATTCCATTTACGTGTTCTCCGAATGCTTAAGAGGAGTCTCTCCTAGCCTCTGAAGGAAGTGACTTGGAAGGACCAGTCCTGCCAAGGAAGTATCCTTGACATTGAGAAACGCCTAGTGTTTGAGTTACAGGTTATATGAGTGTGGAAATGAGGTGCAGGTGTAAGTGTAATTAGTCCCAGGTATGAGGCCTTGTGGGAAATGGAGTTCATAGGAAAACTAATATTCGGGCGATGGCTCCCTCTAGTGGTGCAAGGGAGGTGGTACAGGAACCTCCTCTGTAACAAGTCTCTTCTCTAGAAGTTCACCATAGCAATTAACCACAGTTATTAATTAAATGATTTTGCACTGTAGTATTTGATATTTACAGTTTCAAATTATTATTTTATCCTAATTTTAAATACCTATGAATGAATGACACAACAATATGTTAATAATAATAAAATAATAATAATATCTGTAAAACCAATTATTTGTGAATGTGTTAAATCTGAGATCATAAATGGGTGAAACGTACTTATATTAAATATGTGTTTGCTGTGTTAACTTATCTATATATGTACATGTACTTACAGCTAACTTCTCCGACAAATTAAGCATTATTCTCCATGATGGCTAAGCATCAAAATCACAAGGCTGGGCAATTTCACTACACTGAGCATCAACCTCGCCAGGCACCTGGGCAACGGTATCACAACACTGATCCTCAACCTCGCCATGGACCTGGGCAACGGTATCACAACACTGATCCTCAACCTCGCCATGGACCTGGGCAACGGTATCACAACACTGATCCTCAACCTCGCCATGGACCTGGGCAACGGTATCACAACACTGATCCTCAACCTCGCCAGGCACCTGGGCACCAGTATTACTACACTGAGAATAATCTCGGAGAAGAGCTCGGAAATGAACTTGGAAACCAGCTGGGAGAAGAGCTCAGTGAAGAATTTAATCAATATAACAGCAGCAATAGCGAGGAAGAGGACAGCAACGATTATTATGAGGAAGATTACTAAAGTTGGGTTAAAATTAAATCTTAACGGATGCAATGATCACCACAAACCCCTGAGCTAAGCAAAATGTATCTAACAAACTACCATTCAAACAGCTGAGGCATTGTTATCCTCAAGGTGAAGATCAACATACACCTCACAATGAAGGACAATTAAATTAAACACATCAAATAAACCACTGTAGTTTGGGATGCAACTGCTTGAATTTCATGTAATCTTGATATGAAATCAAATAAAATGTAACAAAATCAAAGTTTCATATGATATTTCATATACTGTATAAATATGTATATGTATATATATATAGGTTTTTTTTGTTTCGTTTTTTTAATTAAGTAGGCCATTCTTAATGGTAAATGCGTAAAATGTTTGACTGATTGGCAATGTTATATCAGTGAAAGGTCCAATTGAAATTGAAATTAAGCAAATCTCTGATAAAACTTGCATCTATTTATTTGCAAGTTAATTTTAAAAGGTGTTATTTAATTTCTTATAGGCAATGTAATGGAAAAAAAATATGTATATAACAATAACACAAAACACAACAAACACCTTGCAAGAAGAAGGTAAAACAAACAAAACAGGACAAGCACTGAGTGTTACGTATACTTATGGCCCTCACCATATAGGATTTTAGAAAGAACACAGAATACTTGCGTGCAAACTTACCACAGTGTTGATTTCAGGAAGTGTGCAAAGACTTCACGTGCACACTTACCATAGCATGGATTTTCAAATACTGTTCTAAGCGGCCAGGAAATCCCTCAGGGTGACCTGGCCGGACATCCATGAAATTCCCTGCAGTGCAGTGCCAGGTCTGATGATCAAGGAGGCTCCCGCAGAAACCTGTGATCTCAGCCGCCTAATACCAGAACATGATGCTGGATGGCTGGTGCTGAGGAGTGTTTAATAAACACCAAAGGAAACTAACAGGGTTTATTAGTAGAAACATAACCACCAGAAATTTAATACAAATAAGTATATACAGAAAGGGTTATCATACTCACCCACCCTCCTGTGCTGGAGCCCTGCTCAAGGGGCGCCTCTTTTTAGTCCGGACCATCAGTAAGTTGGTTGCTATGAACATAGAACCAGTCAAAAACATCATAGGTCCAGCATAGTAGACTGTTATGTGAGGGGTTTCCACCTAACCTCGATCAGGTGGAGAGCTGGTGGTTACAGGGGAATTAAGAAGGGGAATATAAAAGCAGAAGTTAAAAAACCCTAAAAGGAATTATTAGATACCTCGGTACCGCTCTAATTCAGATGAGAACGCTGCCTCATTTGGATCACATCCCTTAGGTTCTGCTTACCTACTTGTGACCCAAGATTCCTCTTACGCCTGCCCACAAAGGTGGGGGAGGAGCGTGAGTCGCGACACTAGCCTTCTGTGGCCATCTTTGATCCTCAGATTGAGACAGACCAGGACCCCTATGTTGTTCGAGGCTCAGATCTAGACCTTCGTGGAACGAATGATCTGAAAGCAGCGGAGCGTGCCTCTCCGAGCTTTCCAACGATGTGTAACACATGGAAATATTTGGAGATGTGTGACCATTTGAAGGTAGGCACTCATAAAAAGCCTGAAAGGCAGAAAATTGCCTCTAAAGATTCTCACAATTCTCACCTGTTCTCACTGCTGGGAGTGACAATAGGGCTCATTTACATCTCATTTAGATAAGCCATACCCCCTGTAAAGCTCCCCCCTGTAAAGCTGGATTGTTGACACCACACTGACCCCACACTGAGCCCTTGGACATGAGTTGGCAGCAACTTCACATGCCAATCCTTATGACCCAGCATGTTGGTATTGTCTTCTGCATAGATTTTTATGAAGTCCACAACTCTGTTGATATCGTCAGGGCTGATGAACCTGGCTGGTGGATGTGGCAGTGAGTGCTTCTTCCTCAAACCTGGTCTTGCCCTATTCTTCTCATAGTGTTTGACTATATCAGCCAGGGTGTCTCAGCCAATGCTGAAAAAAGGGGGGGAAATAATCATGCTAACAGGCATCTTGTCACCTATATCAGAATGTATTGTACAAACTATAGGTAATTTTACTTTTAAGTAAATTTTATGATGAATACTTTTTATTTTTACTTTACTACATTTTAGAGTCTGTATCTCTACTTCTTGGTTTAGTTTTGGTTTAGTCCTGGTTTAGACCTCAGTTAGTGGTTAGACCTCGTTTTGAGTCTGGTTTGAGTACTTTATGCTTTTACTTAAGTAGGAATTTAATCTGATACATTTACTATTACGTTAGTAAATCCTTGTTAAAAAATATTAATTAGCACTTCCTCCACCACTGGCTAAAATATTAGCATCACATTCAATTCAAGAATGCTAACAGGCAGGTTGACGTGGGCTAAGTCATTCACACCAGTCAATTCAAGCAATTGAAGCATTATTCAAATTAATAGCAGATGCTAACTGTTACAGAGGAGGTTCCTGTACCGCCTCCCTTGCACCACCAGAGGGAGCCATCGCCTGAATATTAGTTTTACTATGAACTCCATTTCCCACAAGGCCTCACACCTGGGACTAATTACACTTACACCTGCATCTCATTTCCACACTCATATAAGCTACTCACACACACACACTCATTGCGAAGTCTTGATTTGCCCCTGCTGTCAGTTCTGAGTGTTATTACCCGTGTTTTGTTTTCTTCTCTTGACACTGGATTGTTTCACGTTATTGATTGTTCTCTGCCTGCCTCGACTTTCTGCCTGATTACCCGACTCTGTCTCTGCCTCGCCCCTATTGCTCAGTTTGCTGTCGTTTGACCCCGTCTGGTTGACTATCCTAAATAAAGAGCTGCAAATGGATCAAACTCCGTCTGGTTCTTCGCAACACTAACATTACCATCTAAAAGGCCATTATAGTGATGGGGGCTTTTGGCAAGTGATACGATGCTAACGATTACAATTCCTGAGCTAGCTAATAACAATAGGTAGGTATGGGTTTTCTTAGAATGAACAAAAAAACAAACTTATAAAAACTCACCCCAAAAGAAACAGAAAAGTATTCTTGCAGATCTTGTTGCCCAATGAAATAAGTCGTTTGGGCACACTTTCTCTTTGTCGGGTAGGGGTGGGCAGATCAATCTAAATATCGATAGCATCGATGCCAACACTGGTATTGGTATCGGATCGATACAATTGTAATTGAATCGATATTTTAATTTAAATATCGCTCATCTGCGTTCATTATACTTTGCGTGTGTCTTCTACCTCTACAATCCTGAGCAAACGCTGCTTTCACATCCTGGCCCACTTTGCTACTCCTCCCCCTCCTGCTGCTCTGCTGTGATTCATTGTTGTGTCGTCACGTGACTCACTGACACAACGCGCCGAGGAGAAGCGAACAGAGTGAGCGAAGCCGATAGCACATTCAGAAGGGGGGCTCAGGGAATGTAATTGCACATGTATATATGTTCTTTGTTTGTTCTTCAGTAATAACTGTGTGCACTTTATTTCATTTGCTTTTAAAACCAGAAAAAAGGGAGAGATTTTTTTTATTCTTTATTTATTTATTTTTTTAAAAAGGCTGTAAAGAATTCATTCTACAGTGCCTAATAACTAATAATTTTGTGGACTTCAATACATTAATAAAAACTATTGCCTAAATAATTGATCATTTATCCAGCTTAGGAATAATGACATAGACCTACTTCACTCCCCTACACAAAAGTTTTTTTTTTTTTTTTTTTTAAGTAAAAAGTATCGTATTGGTATTGGTATCGGTATCGGTATCGGCGATACTGACCCTATATGTATTTGCTATCAGATCGATTCCAAATTTTGCAGTATCGCCCACCACTATTGTCGGGGTCTTCTTTGTGGATGTAACCATCTCCGAAGTTTGCACTGTGTCTGTTTGCCTCTAAATGTCCAATAATCCACATGTCCTGCCACTCTTTGTCTGGAGCTAAAGAATTCAGCCGTATGTGGTACATAATGTATGGAGAAAGCTTCTGGCCACAGGACTGTCTCCCACGGCCACAGTTCAGCTCGTCTGTGATAGTCTTTGCGGTCTCCATCTTAATAATATTTTGATATCAGCTAGAGCCGGCCAGAGCGCTGCATAATAATTAGCCACGCTTCCCTTGGAGGGCGGGGGCAATAACAAAAGAAACAACAGCCGGCTTATCTAGTATGGAAATAAAGACAGAAAATGATACGACCCTACTGACATTTGACCCCACGATATGTAAACAGTCAACTGTTCTCTCAATTTACACAGTAGGGTTTCAATTACAAGACTGCAGTTGCCATGAAAGAGGGCATCCTTGCCTTATTCCACTTTAATAATAAAGCTTAAATCTCCTTATATTTTGATCATACATTCAGCTTCATTATAAAATTAACCCATGAGATAAAACCATTTCCAAAACCAAAAGCCTTAAGTAAATCAAACAAATAAGCATGTTCAACTCTGTCAAACGCTTTTTCTTGATCAAGAGATATTAACCCCAAATCTGTAACACACGGACTAGGGGACAGAAGGTTAAGGATACCACAGTTTATATTCAAGAAAGAAGTGATGCAGGTGAGTGAATCCGGAGGTGTTGAGTAAGGGTTTGGATGACTGGATTGGATATGGGATTACTCTGTAAGGCCGGTGGGGTGATCAGAATGTAAGATCCGTTGTACATACCTCGGGGGTAACACTGGAGAGGAGATCTTGGAAGAGTCTAGGAGAATCAGGCTGACAGAGAGGTGGGTAGCAAGGTAGTAGGAGAGTCTACGCAAGTAGCTTGAGACTGGAGAGGTTCCATATTGAAGCTACAAGATTGGACCATGTGAAGACTGAGGTGTGTGCTTTTATCTGGTGGTGAGTCAAGGAGATCAGGTGCTGGTGATTAAATGATTGGATTGTGAACAGGTGATGGTGATTAATGCTTGAGTGAGGGAGTGCACTGTGGGTGATGAGCCTGATCCACTTGTGACAGTACTCCCCCCTTCCGGAAGACTTGTCCTGAGCCATAACACTGGGGAGGGGGCGTGGGTGTCTTGGAGGTACGTGCAAGACAGGAACAGGGTGGAGTTAAGGAGAACTTCCAGGGCAGATCTGGAGATCCGGGCAGCCATGGCGGAGCTGCCTTCGAATCCGCAGCTCTAAGCCCTGTTTCGGCCCCTATGGTTGTACCCCCCCCCCCCCCAAAAAAAATAATGCTTGGGGGACCTACCTTCTAAAACTATATTTCTGAACAGAAAAATTATTATTATTATAATGAAGCACAATTCATATCCCAACAAAATCATGCAAGAATTATCAATATCATTATAATTTTTTTTTTTTTTTATCAGGGGGGAGGTTATTATACTATTTGTTCACAATTAAATAACAGCACATGTATACCAGATGGTGAACTTAAAATGAAGACATGCTCCAGCAAGTGTAAACTGATTTATTCACAGTGAGAAAACTCCCTCTTCTGGTCAATTTCATCCAGTGAATTACAGTGAGTTCAAGTTAAGCATTTTATTATTAAAATAACATTGAAAACTTTTTGTCATAAACACCTTTTTTTCAAAAACTTTATATATAAATTTTATAGTATTCTTGTTCCAAATGATTTAACACCAGTAAATAAACAGCATATTCAAAATAATATTGTTTGCATTATTAAAATAGTTAACAGTTACAACATCTGATTTTTCCGAATATATATATATATATATATACACACACACAGTGGCATAGCGTAAATTGCATAGGCCCCACCGCAATAGTGAAGGTGAGGCCACTCATCTCAAAATCAAATCAGTGCGTACAACTGCAGTGCCATTTACTGTAGTTTATTTTGTGTCAAGAACAAATAATAAATTCTGATAATTGTACATAGCAACAAACTTGTCTTTAACAAATGTGAGTACATAAAATTTGTACATTTAATGTATGTACATTTGATGGATGTATTGTAACTTAACAAAAAATAAAATGAAAATAGAGAGTTTGAAGAACTGAACTGGTAAAAAAACATGTTAACACTCTGAAAGAAACTGGTATCAATTACAGCAATGCTGGCTGGCCTCTCTCTCACCCTCGACCTTGTTTTCAATGTGAAAGATGCTAAAAAGATACATGAATTGAATCAGCGGAGAAAAGCTAGGAGCCAAAATCAACAGTAAAATCTAGGGGGGGTGTAACGATTCACTCATATTAATACTGCATTTATTACAAACCCTGAAGATGCAATGCATCAATCTTCAAACATGATTTTTGAATCGTTAAGCGATGATTTTGGACAGTAATCGATTTAAAATGCTGAGAATCGAATGGATCATGATTTCTATAGCGATTCGATGCTTTCAAAATATATACACATTAAATTGCTACAAGCACAAATTAATGGAGACTTAGAAAAGTGCTCGTGCCTTGCATCTCTCCTTCACGCGCTCCACTGTTTACCATCTGTGACTGTCACGGGATTGTGTTCGCCCTCTGTTTGTCTCACTGACGCACCTGATGTGTGATCTCTCCTTAGGACTCTTGGCCAGTAATGCTACAGTGAAGTAGTTTTACTTTTCTGTAGTTTTTCAATCGCTCTCAAAAATGTACAGGTGCATCTCAATAAATTAGAATGTCATGGAAAAAGTTAATGTATTTCAGTATTTTACTCAAATTGTGAAATTCCTGTATTAAATTCAGTGCACACAGTCTGAAGTAGTTCAAGTCTTTGGTTATTTTAATTGTGATGATTTTGGCTCTCATTTAACAAATACTCTCAACAAATTAGAATATGATGACATGCCAGTCAGCTAATCAACACCTGCAAAGGTTTCCTGAGCCTTCAAAATGGTCTCTCAGTTTGGTTCACTAGGCTACACAATCATGGGGAAGACTGCTGATCTGACAGTTGTCCAGAAGACAATCATTGACAACCTTCACAAGGAGATAAAGAAACAAACATTCATTGTCAAAGAACCTAGCTGTTCACAGAGTGCTGTATCCAAGCATGTTAACAGAAAGTTGAGTGGAAGGAAAAAGGGTGGAAGAAAAAGATGCACAACCAACCGAGAGAACCGCAGCTTTTTGAGGATTGTCAAGCAAAATCGATTCAAGAATTTGAGTGAACTTCACCACGAATGGACTGAGACCACACACAGACCTGACAAAGAGATTTGCTGAACCGCAAACAATGTCAGAGGTGTCTTACCTGGGCTACGGAGAAGAAGAACTGGACTGTTGCCCAGTGATCCAAAGTCCTCTTTTCAGATGAGAGCAAGTTCATTTGGAATCCAAGGTCCTAGAGTCTGGAGGAAGGGTAGAGAAGCTCATAGCCCAAGTTGCTTAAAGTCCAGTGTTAAGTTACACAGTCTGACTACAGTCAAACTATTCTGTTTACCATATCTGATGTGTGCACTGATGAATGTTTATATGTAAATAAAAGCATGAATTCAATCTGTTCCTCATATAAAATCATCAAGTCTCTTCAGAAAATCTGGACTGAACGGTTTGATTCATATAGAGTAGTTTTACCAAGTTTTTATGAAAATTTTAAAGCATCAAAGTAGTAGTTATTTTTCATTAAAACATTTATTTTTGTTTTTAAGATGAATGAAAATCTTAAGGGTTTGGAATGGAATAAGGGTGATAATGACAATTTAGATTTTGGCCTGAACTAACCCTTTAACAATTAGCTGCCAGTGTATAGACATCAGCAAAAGAGACTTACTGGTTGTCTTCTGGTCCTGCAAAGTCTTCAAATGGTCATGACACACCATCCTCCCCAACAGTAGACAGTCGTCACATGCATATAAATGCAAAATACACATGTCAATATTACACTGCAAGAATCTATTATATTTAATGTGAATGATTGTTTCTTTAGTGTAAAGCTCATGAAACACAAGTTCAATTTTAGATGTCTCTGTGTTGCAGACCACACAAGACTATGCTATTATCTATTCATTTTCTTTTAAGTAGGACATTTAAAATTATTTAAATTGACATTTTACTCATTTTGTACTGATACGTGCCTCACAGCTGAGGATGCAGACTTGTTTAATAAGTATGATCAATGTAACTGACAGTTATATGATTTCTCAAAAAGCTGTGCTATCCCTGAGACTAGCACTGCATGACAGTTACTCCATCATCTTTGTGATCTGAATGTTAAAGACACATTTGCTGAGTTTCAGAGTTCTCTAATAAAATGAATGACATGTATATGACTTAAAGATAGCGAAGACATTATTTTAAAAACAGAGACCAAAAGATAGGTAGATCACACAGAACATGAATTTCTATTTGTTTGTATTGTGATATTTTTGTGAACATAAGACTAGACATATTAGTTGTGCAGCGGCTAAAATATTTACATTTATGTGTCACTGATGCAAGGCACATTATATATATATATATATATATATATATATATATATATATATATATATATATATAACAGACATAAAAGAAATAAAGAAAAGAAAAAGAAACCAACGTGTTTTAAGTAAAGCTCTCAAAAGCGAGAATATTAAGCTTTAGGATACGGATATATATTACTCAAATATAAACCACTAATATAAAAACAGCACTGACAACAACTATTCATCTGTGCAGGAGTTGGTGTTGTTCAACCACATTATTTAACAGGTGCAATAAACCTGGCGCTTCAGGTTAAGCATTCATGTCCAATTATTCAACAGTGTTATTTTATGTACTTCTACTTATACATAAATTATACACAAGCACTGCTGCTTTGAAATCTATTTTTGCAGAAGGTTAAATACAGCTGGCTATTCAAGCTATTTATGCTCTCTGTTGTGAATAAGTGGCTGAACACAGTGTCTACACCAGATGCAAGCGCTAATGCTGTCTACACTGGATGCCGTGCGGCATGACACAACAAATCCCAGAGAGTAAAGTGCTGCCATGTTCTATATATGATGTACTGACACAAAGTTCAATTGATTTTTAATAGTCGCTTTGTTTCGTCAAGTGTAAGACAGACTTTAGCAGTTACAGCACAACAACTGTCACGTCCAGTGTAGTCATGGTGTTATACTTTTTTGATTCGGTTATGCAAGCATAAAACTCATTGTTGAGCAAACGCCACATTGTTTATGTAGTCGTAATCATTTAATACTAAATCAATTCATTGCAAAAAAAAAGAAAAATGTTATGTCTGAAAATTCTGTAAGTGATTTCGACCAATCAGTGTCTTTTTATGGAGGGCCGAGAGTGCCACTTAAAAATAAAATGGATTTTTTTATTTTAAAAACTACATTTCAACCACATGACTGACATTTGTCCATTATGTACCCCAGGACTGTCATTTGTCTGCATTTATCATGAAGTTTGTTGATAAAGTGAGTTTATGTTTGATATTCCTCTGCAAATTTACCTAAAAGTACAAAACAAAGTTCAATAATTAATTCAAATTAATGTTTGCACTGCAGGGCTATAGTAAAAACAATGTTAATTAGGGATGGGCGAATAATTGCTGAATTATCGATAATCAAATAAAAATATTGATACTAAGGTGTTATTATTTACCAGTGAAATAATTTCCAAGCATTAGCCTATACTGTAAATAAAACAGCTTGTGAGTAGTCATGATTCACATAATGTCATTTACTTCAGAGAAATCAACAATGGGCCAGAGTTCATAACGTTTGGGGTTGGGGGCATACAACTTGCTACACAACTGCTTGTGTTGGAAATACTGTATGCCCGTACACCCTAAACCTACCCAATAGTGTTAACAAATGCAAAACTTATATAAAAACACATTTGTTGATGCAACCGTGCTATTTTAATTACTTTATATGCAGATTTGAACTGCTTTGTCGAACCGTAGTTACATAGGATATGAACTGGAGCTCCTCGCCTCTAAAATACGTCTCTGTACTCTGTGAGCTACCGAACAAACCTACCATCTATGAAAACCCATAGATATGAAGCTGGATATGTGTGATGCTAACGTTCAAAAGCATCAGGTTTCAAATCTAAAATCTAAATTGTTTGGAAGACGTAACATAATATCCTTCAAGTAATTGTGTGAAAATAACAGTTTATTAATCGAAAATCTGTAAATTTGTGTGCAAAGGAATAAAAGGGGTTAGAGTTTTATTGCCTCTAGTGTTCACTTCCTTTGGAAACTGCAGATATATGTACTTATTGGTACATATTTTGCATCTCGCTAAAAAGTGCCCCCTGGTACGATTTTGCCATCAGACCAAGTACAAAAAAAACAGCACACAATGTTACTGCATGCTAATTACAGGCAAATATCAACATTAGGCTTTTGCACAGTGTACATGATGATATAGATGGAAGGGAGGAGAGACAATGTGTCACATGATGTACATTTAAATGAGTTGTCCTCCATAAAATGTACAAATCTCAAGCACATCATCTTAAGAAGATATAGATGCCTTCAACAATGAAGCAATTCAAGTTCCAGTGGATCTTGCTGGGTAAAGTACATTTTACACACACACACACACACACACACATATATATATATATCTTTTCATACCACTGCTATGCTAAATGACACTCAACTCTACCTCTCATTCCATCCTGATGATCCGACGGTAGCTATTCGCATCTCAGCTTGTCTAACAGACATTTCTTGCTGGATGATGGACCATCACCTTCAACTCAACCTTGCCAAGACAAAACTGCTTGTGATTCCAGCAAACCCATCGTTTCATCACAATTTCACCATCAAGTTAGGCACATCAACCATAACTCCTTCAAAAACAGCTAGAAGCCTTGGAGTTATGATTGATGATCAGCTGACTTCCTCAGACCACATTGTTAAAACTGTCCGATCCTGCAGATTTGCTTTATTCAACATCAAGAAGATCAAGCCCTTTCTTTCAGAACATGCTGCACAACTCCTTATTCAAGCTCTTGTTCTGTGCAGGCTGGACTATTGCAATGCTCTCTTGGCAGGTCTTCCAGCCAATTCTATCAAACCTTTACAATTAATTCAGAACGCGGCAGCAAGATTAATTTTTACTGAGCCAAAGAGGGTACATGTCACACCTCTGCTTATCAATTTGCACTGGCTTCCAATAGCTGCTCGCATACAATTCAAGGCATTGATGTTTGCCTACAAAACTATTTACCTAAATTCATTACTTCAGACTTATGTGCCTCTAGAAGCTTGCATTCTGTAAGTGAACGTCGCTTGATTGTGCCATCCCAAAGAAGCACAAAGTCACTTTTACGGACTTTTAAATTAAATGTTCCTCCTGGTGGAATGACCTCCCCAACTCAATCCAAGCAGCTGAGTCCTTAACCATCTTCAAGAATCGGCTTAAAACACATCTCTTCCATCTTTATTTGACCCTCGAACTTTAGCACTCACTATTCTAATTCTATTCTTTAAAAAAATCTAACTACCTTTCTAATCTTTTTGTATTCTATTTTCTTTTCATTAATTATGCAATTGTATGTGTGTGTGTGTGTGTGTGTGTGTGTGTGTAAAGACCTCTAAAACTAGCTTGCTCTATTCTTTTTTTATTCTATCAGTTTTCTTTATATTATATTATTTAAAAGCCCATGCTAGGTGTACTGTGTTAACCTAACTGAGACTTGTTGTAGCACTTATATATCATTGCTCTTTTTGTTGTTTTTGATTGCTTCCATTGTCCTCATTTGTAAGTCGCTTTGGATAAAAGCGTCTGCTAAATTAATAAATGTAAATGTAAATATATGTATATATATATATATATAAAATACCATTTAGAAGTCTGAGGTTAGTAATATTTTTCATATTCTTGAAATATTATTTTAAATTTAACAAGCGTGAATGTAATTTATCAAAAATAGAGTGAAAAATATATTTTAAAATAGCTGTTTTTATGTGAATACATTATAAAATCATTCAAATGATCATTACTCCAGTCTTCAGTCACGTGATCCTTCAGAAATTATCCTAAAATGATGATTATCTTAGATTAGATTATTTAATGTGATGAATAAAAGTATCAAGTCGTTAAAAATATTACCGACCCCAATCTTTAGAACAGTAAGAGGTTGTGTAGGTCAGGAATGTTCTTGTCTCTGGCATAGTTTTTCTCTGTGTATTTTTTACATCTACTTTATTTATCAAAGTTCATGTTAAACAGGTGCTCTTTTCTGTATGTAAATGGCTTGGGCTCGGTCAGGTCTTTGTGTCTTTGGTCTGATATGGATTCCACAGAAATATTTCCTCATCTGATTATATATAAAAAAAAAACACGTTTAAAGGATATAGCAACAGTAGAAACAACAAAAATCCCTATAATGAGAGTATTAATAAGGGCCAAGAACCCCCAAGGATATCAATCACATATTTACATTGCATTTACATGTAATCATTTAGCAGATGCTTTTATCCAAAGTGACTTACAAATGAGGATGAATGCATGAAGTGGGGGAAATATTTATTTGATCCCCTGCTGATTTTGTAAGTTTGTCCACTTAAAAAGAAACAAAGTGTCTGCAATATTTGTGTTACAGGTAGGTTTATTTTCATGTATAAAGACAGAATACAAACCAAAAATAAATAAAAACATTATATAAAGGTTAGAAATTGATTTGCATTTCATTGAGTGAAATAAGTATTTGATCCCGAAGCAAATGGAGATGACTTAGTACTTGGTGCAGAAACTCTTGTTGGCAAGCACAGAGGTAAGATGTTTTTTTTGTTGGTCAACAAGTTAGCACGCATCTCAAGAGGGATTATGATCCACTCCTCTTTGCAGAACTTCTCAAAATCTTTAGTTTTCTTGGCTGTCGTTTGGCAACTGGAAGTTTGAGCTGCCTCCACAGATTTTCTATAGGATTGAGGTCTGGAGACCAGCTAAGTCACTCCATGACATTAATTCTTCTTCTTGAGCCACTCTTTTGTTGCCTTGACGGTATGTTTTGGGTCATTGTCATGCTGGAAGACCCATCCATGACCCAACCTGTAGGAGCCAGAATTCTTGCTTGTTGGTAGGGAAACAAATACTTATTTCACTCACTAAAATGCGTGAATGTGAATTGCTGTATTTTTTGGTTGATATTCTGTGTCTCTCCGTTATAATAAACTTACCATACAAATTACAGACCCTTCATTTCTTTGCAAGTGGACAAACTTAACAAAAAAATATATACATATATATATAACACTAGACGCAGTAGAACTCAGACACCTTTCATTGCTTTTACATAAATGTGTAATTTTCACAGGATTACTTGAAGAATTTTGTGTTATGACTTCAAAACAATATTAATATTAAGGGAGATTTGAGCTTTTGAACATTAGCATCAGACATATCCAGCTTCATATCTATGGGTTTTCATAGACGGTAGGTTTGTTCGGTAGACCACAGAGTACAGAGACATACTTTAGAGATGAGGAGCTCCAGTTTAAAACCTGTGTAACTATGTTTCGACAAAGCAGTTAAAATCTGCATATATGGAAGTTCAAATAAAACGGTTGCTTCACCAAATGTGTTTTATATCAGTTTTGCATTTGTTAACACTATCGGGTAGGTTTAATGTTGGGTTTGGTGTCTGCTAGATGTAATGACTATCAATCCATTTAATGGCCATTTCAAATATTTGATTCTGTTTCTGTTTCTGGTTCTGTTCCTGTCAAAATTTCGTTCGTTTTCGGTTTTTGTTTTCGTTCCTTGAACCGGTTCAGAGCAGCTCAGCTCACTGTAGATTTTTAATGTGTCACCAGTATCCCCTGACACAAATCAATGTTTAGTGATGTTTAGTGAATCTTTTGTTTCCACAGGGGTTTTGTGGATTGAGGTTATGACGAACGGACAAGAAGGTAAGAATTCTTTCGTTTATTGACACATTTGTTCTGTTTTGTCTGTTTGAACTGGCACATATAAAAGGAGTTGGAAATTTAGCTGTAAAATTCTGTTGTCATGGTTCTTCTGGTGAAACAACAGACTTGATGCATCCTACCCTAGATTATTTAATAGTCTGTTTCACTCAAATGTTCATTACAATAAAAAAGAGATGTCTGATGATTACATGTGGGTGAAGGACTGTGGTGAAATCCAGTTCATGCTACTTTTACATTTTTTTTAAAATAAATGACGCTCACTGTAGGATCATTCTAAATCCCCTTCATTGTAAATATCTTGCATTTGTTTGCGACCCTTAATTTTCTGCCCCAGTGGTGGACATGTTGCTGATGATGAGTAATGAAGATGAATTTGGTTTCCTGTGCAAAATCTAACACTTAATGACAATAAAAAGATGGTGATTCTTACTGGCCTTTATCTTTGAAACATTTTCCAGAGAACGCAGCACTATGGGGCAAAACTACTCAGTCATCAGTTTATTCATCAGGTAGCCCGGAATTGGCTCTTGATGGACTGTTAAGCACCTTTTCCCACACTAACCCTGAGACCGACCCCTGGTGGAGAGTGGATCTACTGAAGGTGTACAGAGTGAACAGGGCCATGATCACTAATAGACCAGATTTTGGTTCGAGGATTGACGGAGCGGTGATTCGTATCGGGAACTTCCTTGACATTTACAGCAACGCCATGTGAGGATATTTCTTTGGGAGTCTTGGTTAATATGCAGATGAACAGAAGTTTATAACAGATTATCTTTCTGTTTGTAGATGTGCTGTAATTTCTACTCTTAAGGACGGTGCTACAGACACTTTCTCATGCGGTGGGATGGTGGGACGTTATATGATTGTTCATATTCCTGGAGATGATAAGATTCTTAGTCTTAGTGAAGTTGGCGTTTATGGGTATTTGGCAGGTAATTCATTGTTGAAGAGCACTTTTCATCAGTAAAACATTGAAACTTTGCAACATTTTTTTTTCTTTTGCATAAATTTAATTAGGAAATCTGGCAGTGGATGGAGCCACTACACAGTCATCAACATTTACCGACTGGTTTGCTGAAAAGGCCATTGACAGTAATCGAGGTCTCCAGCAGAATACATCATGCTCATCAACACTTGCTGAGACTAACCCATGGTGGAGGCTGGATCTGCGTGATGTCTACAAAATTAGTGAAGTGATCATCACTAACAGAAAAGATTGCTGTGCAGAACAAATAAACAGAGCGGAGATTCGCATCGGGAACTCTTTGGAGATCAACGGCAACAAAAATCCCATGTGAGAGCATTAAGTTTGAAAGAACCGATTAAATCAGATACCACAGTATTTTATATATTCTTTCTCTCTCTCTCTAGATGTGCTTTTATTCCTGCTATTCCAGCAGGTGAGTCCTACAGCTACTCGTGCGGTGGGATGGAGGGACGTTACGTGAACCTAATCATTCCTGGAGACATGAAGACACTCACTCTGTGTGAGGTGGAGGTCTATGGAGGTTTGACAATGTCACATGTTTTTGTCAACAAAACAATGAGGAGCATTAATATGTTTTTAATGAGCAAGCAACCTCTACTAATTCATATTATATGTATATTTGTTTAGTTCTTGTTTTTTTAACAAGATCATTTGTAAAGATGCAGTTTAACTCCAGAGTTGATTTAGCGGACCCTACGGTGAGAGAAAATGTTCTTAAACAGGTAAGAGAAAGAAAAACATTCAACTGACATGATTACTGTTATTAATTAGCAACATCTGGGTTCTCTCTTATGAAAAACAGACCTCATAGCCCTGAAGTTGAGATGCAATTGAAATTCAATGAAAACCTTAAATGGCTTTATGGACTTTTTAGGTTTGTTGTGCATTTGGAGATGTACATGAAACCTTCGTCCCGACTTTTCAGTGAACAAAAATCAATGCTATTTCATAAAATTCACCACATAATTATTAATAAGTTGATATTGCTCCAGAACTGCTTCTTGAGAAATATAATGACTGAAACATGAAGGTTTGAGTGTGTTGTTACATTGTTATTTTCAGTTGGGATCTGCTCTGGCTGATAGAGGATTGACAAACGTGACTCTACGTTGGTCTCAGACCCCTAAACAGGTGATCCAGAAGGTGAACGCTGGTAAAAGTGAGTCTGTTCTCAAAACTCTAAAATAAGGCATCAAATAAGCTGCATAAAATGATTATATATTTGATATGAGATGTAATCAGCAAATATTTTATTTGCAGGTCACTGTGGCAGTGGACAATAACATACTGGAAATCAAAACTTTCTTTATTTCACCAAATGTGCTTTTTTTAGAGATTCTAGATGCATTGCCTGAAATTTCTTTATAAGTATGCTTAACAATTAAAATATTATTACATTCATTTCTGCTTAGTTTCCTGTTGGTGATCATTCACATATTTAAGAATTATAATGCATCTTGTGTAACTGTGTATTGTAAACAAATAGAGATGGATGGTAATAAATGTAATTCAAATAATTATAGATATAATGTAGAGCCAGTACAATGTACAAGCTAGCATTTAAAACTCTATTCTTCTCCATTGAACTCTTAATCTACATCTACTAAAATAAATATCAGATTGTTATTACAGGGAATAACGAAGATCTACATCTTGACTATAGCTAATCAGAATGACTGACTCCCAGTTGTGACATAGATACATTATGCAGTTGATATATTTTATCAGCTTGCTTTTGTTTTATTTATTATTGTTGTATTTTTTATTGTATTTCTTTGCCAGTTTTAATTCCTGTCTTGTAGCAGCACAACAAAAATAGCAAAGAAAACTGGTAATGTTCCAGTTATTAAAAATAAATAAAACTGAATTGTAACCATTGTTGTGTTTTGCAAGGTGTTTTTGAAGTCTGTGTGTGACTTAAGCATGGTTAATTTCAAGATATTGAAAGGACGTATAGCTAAGTATAGTGTCCCATACTCTGAATTATGCCTTGCTTAAGGGTCTCTATAGTCGTGGTATTGAAGGTGGAAGAGAGTGCTGGTCATTCACTCCACCCACCTATGTACAGTGGTACCAAGACATTTGGTTACAAGTCCTTTAGGCCATGACTGCCTCTATTTATTACTTCTTTTCCCTTGTAACCAAATACCTGTGAGGTTCAGACTAAACATTTTATAAAAAAATAAACATACATTTATGAAGTCAGTTTATGTGATGTTACCTCAAATTTATCAGTTATATACATTCAGGATGACTTTGGGAAATGAGTGAATTACTCAGGCTTAAACTTTAGTCTACGATTAAGCTTAAGCCTTGTCTGTGAAACCGGGTAAATGTAAAGTTAACTAAAAATTGTTTGTTAGAACAACTTGAATTTAATAGTGTGGTTAAAGCTGAATACAAAGGAAAAATGAAAATAATGAGTAAAAAAACGCAATTCTATAGATGTAACCTAGATTTGGGAAAATAAAGCATGAATGGCAACCAATTCAGTCAAAATTATGGATGAGGTTTATTTAGCGCAGTCTTATGATTTGAAATGATCTGTCGCAGTGTTTTGAATGGAACTGTCTTATAACTTAGACCACAGTAGGCTCGTTAGAAAAAAAGGTGGATAGGAAAATAAGTGTGTAAGGTGTAATGGGTATATAAGAAGTTATCATAAACACATTTGTTTTGCTTAAATTAGGTTTATAGATAAACCTATATAATACTAATCGTTTTTTAAAAAGAAATGTTTGTTGAGAACTTGAAAATGTACTGACAGTGTCGTGGCTTCTGCAGGTAATATGAGAAATTATTCTTGAAATCTTCAGGTTTCAATGCCAGAAGGTAGACTTTATTATCAGAGACAACAGAGCTGAGACTCTCTGCAGAGAATCTGCTTTCAGGAAATGGACAAGAGGTCTCCATTTACATTTAGGAAGAGGCCCCATATATATATATATATATATATATTTTTTGTCTAATGTCAAAACAGTATGTGCAATTGCAGCATAAAATGTATGTCTGCACATTCCATTCTAATACAGGCCTCTACACACACAGGCAAATACATTATTATAATAGTAGAATAACTTGATACATAAATGGCTATATTCGCATTGATTATTCTTGATTAATTCACATCTTGATCAATTAAAATCTTCTACAACAGTCAGTGTTACTGAATGACTGAGCTCCAACATAATCAATAATAATGAGGCTTTGATTTGTATTTGTACTTGTAGTTTGAGTGCATCATCTGCCGGAATGAACTTCAATTTCCGAAAACGGGGATCAAGTGCAGCAGCAATGAGAGACACATTTTTCCCATCCTCTCAAAATACAAACACCTCCTGCCACCTTGACAATATCTCCTCTTCTCAAAAAGGTCATGGCAGCAGAATCAAATGATTTATTTCGGGTGGATTTCAGGAGACCATCCTGTATCAGTTTATGTTCAACTGTGCCCATCTGTTTTTGTTTTAGCTTCAGCTTAGTGGTAGCTGGCTCACTTTTCTTTATGTGTTTTACGAGGCACCGTGTAGCTGAGAGTGCTTTGTTAATCACAGGGTTGTCCATTGCATGGTTGACTACCAGTTGAAGTGTATGCCCAGCACACCGATGGGATACTACCCCACATTTCTTTTCCAAGATTCTGAGGGCTGCCACAATGTTACGTGGATTGTCATGGACAATAGCAAGGATATTCTCAAACGAAATGTCAAATTTTTCTGCCACATTCTCCAACCAGGAGGCAATGTTTTCTGCTGTGTGGCGTTCTTCAACTGGAATTGTGGTAAAAAATTGAAGGAGACAAGATCCCAACTGTCATCAATAAAATGACAAGTTACCCCTAAGTAGGCTTCTGTGACCAGACTTGTCCAGGCATCAGTGCTAAGGGAGATTTTGGATGTGGCCATTTTAAGTTTATTTTTAAGTTTCTCCACTGAAGTTTCGTACTTGTTCTCCATCATAGTAGTGAAATGGCGCCTACAGGGCAGAGTGTAACCTGATTTAAAGGTGGTCAGCATTTCTTTGAATCTTTCGCCCTCAACCACAGAAATCGGCCTCATGTCTTTAACAATCATTGATAAGACGCTCTCAGCAAGTATGTCAGCCTCCTGGGGGGTGCAGGGTGTTGTATTTTTCTTGTGAAAGTAATTTTCCACACTATTCCCTGAAAACATAAAGTACACAAACATTAAAATAAATATAATAATAAACCAACAATAATGAAACACAATATACGATTTTTTTATATATCCAGCTCAGCCTACAGGCTATGCCCATTGATTAAATATCAACAAGTAGGCTAATCAAATCCAATGTGTGTAGCATACAGATTTCAGATTAATATATTCATTTTCCTTAAAGTTTGAATTAACAGAACAACTTAAACACTTTGCAGTTTGAATGATGTCATGTGACTCCTGTATAAACAAAATGACGGAGTATGTTTTTGTTTCCACTGTTCGATCGCGCCTCACACACGCACACAAATATCATCAAACACTCTGTGACTTTTTTAGCTCGCGCCCGCGACTCTCTTTCTTTCTCTCTCTCTCTCACACACACACACACACACACACACACACACACACACACACACACACACACACACACATACACACACAGTTAATTAGTAATTAATTACACAGAAAACATACACTGTAGCCTAAAACCTTAGGTTTCAACAACGTATTATAGCCTACTCCAACATCGAGTGCAAAGTGGGGAGTTGAAGAAAAATTTACGGTATTCTGTCATCTGCAGCTGCTCCCGGGTGGCGCCTCTTCAGGTGCTGATGCATTGCCGTGGTGCTGGAATGGAAGGCCATCTCCATTTTGCAAAGACAACATATCACGGAATTGTTTCCTTTTAAATTAAAGAATTCCCATACTTTAGAGGAATGAGTGTGTGTTTTGTTTTGGGTCTGATGAATCGACGTGCATATTTTGCGTCGACGTATTTCTTGTCCCAGCCCTAGTTCATATGCATACGATTTACAGGAGAGATTGAGTAAAGTTCAGCACAGCTTGTCCTGGGCCTTCGGGTTCCTCAAAACTGGAGGAAAGCAGACCATCACTATCCCTTCACTAAGTGAGAAAGTTTTTGAAGGTCATTGCAGAGTGCCACCTAAGGTGAAGTTCCAAGTATTAATTGAGGACACCACTGTTGTGAGTCTACCCAAAGGACTTCTGGTGGCCAATGTGCAAACAAAAACTGAAGGTGATAAAGTTCCTGTACGAGTAATGAATTCGAGTGAGCAGAATGAACCCAAGATGCAGAGTGGCAGTACTGTCCAAACCACAGGAGGTGTTAACTGAGAATACGCTGGAGTTTGAAGAAGAGGAAGGGGCGCTTCATGTTAGACCATGGCACATGTTCAAGCAGTGGAAGTCTCTGACAGTCCTCCATTCCAGGTGAATTATGAAAAACTGACCACAGCACAAAGAGAGGAACTAGACCAGCTGTTTGCAAAGTACGGAGGCATATTCTCCAAAACTGACAGTGACTACAGGTATACACAGGCAGTGACGTATGATTTTCACACTGGTGATGCTGCGCCAATAAAACAGAGGCACCATTGAATACTGCCACATGCTTTTCAAAATTAAAAAAAAAAACATGCAAGACCTAGTGTTGCAAGGCATTATTAGGAAAATCACTGGGCTTTCCTGGCAGTGATAGTTGTGAAGAAAGATGGTAGTGTGCACTTCTGATGTGATTATAGAAGGTTGAATCAAGTAACATGCAAAGATACATACCCGCTTCCCAGAGTGAATGAATCTCTGGACACACTGGTGAATGCTCAGTTGTTCTCCACCCTAGATCTGATGGCCGCCTACTTCCAGGAAGCTGTGAGCGAGCGTAATCATGAAAAGACAGCAGTCACTACCCCATTTGGCTGTTTGAGTGGACGCGAATGCCATTCGGACTGTGCAACGTGCCATTCACCTTCCAGCACCTTATGGGGTAGTCCTCAGGGATTTGGCTTTTGAAGTCCTCTTGATATATCTGTATGATATTGTGTTTCCAGAAACTTCAAGAGTCACTGTAAAAGACTAGAGCTTGTGTTTGACCGACTGAAACACTATGGCCTAAAACTGAAACCAACCAAATGCTTTCTCTTCAGGTCTGAGGTGAAATTCTTTGATCACGTGATTTCCTCTGAAGGAATCAATGTCGACAGTGAAAAGGTTAGGGCCTTGGATGCTTGTCCTGTCCTTAAGAGTGTGAAGGAAGTTAGACAATTGATTGCATTCATGAGTAATTACCAACAGTTCGTACCAAAGTTTGCTCAAATAGCAAAACCATTGCATGTGTTATTGGGCAACAAAGACAGAAGCAAAGCCTCTGAATTGTTCAAGTGGAGTAGCGAATGCCAGACTGCATTTGATAGATTTAAACAATGCCTGATATCACCACCTGTCCTTGCTTACCCTGACTTTGGCCTTCCATTTTTTTGTTTCTCACAAAGGATTGGAGTCACCATGGCCTTGGTATTGAGCCAAAAGCAAGGGGGAGCAGAGCATGTCATCACGTTTGCTAGCCGAGGCCTGAGAGGGTCAGAAAGGGTCAGAGAGAAATTACAAATATATTATATATGCAACAGAAAAATTCAAAGAGTACAATTGCTAAAGGATGTCTTTCCAAGAATCAGAGCTCCAATGTCACCGCTTCTTTAGAGGTTCTGGCAATGGACTATACTCAACTGTGTTCAGGAGGATATGAAAATGTGCTGGTTTTGACAGACTTGTTCACACAATTTACAGTTGCTGTCCCAACCAAAATTCAAACAGAGAATGTCTGCACTCAGGTCAGGTAAGATGTTTCAAATCACATATGGTCAAGGAACTCTGTAGAGTGTACAGTGTCAGGAAGAACCGTACAAGTCCCTACCATCCTCAAGGAAACTCTCAATGCGAGAGGTTCAACTGTACAATGCATGATATGCTGATAACATTGACACATGTGAAGAAGAAATACTGGAAATCTCACTTGCCAGAACTAGTGTTGGCATACAAAAATCACGTTCACTCATCCACTGGCTATTCTCCTTTTTATTTGATGTTCAGGAGGGATGCTCACCTCCCATTAGCTGTCCTGGGTGGAAAGGATTTGGAAGAGAGTGATGCAGACAACTTGGATGATTGAGTGAAGAGTCACCACAGCCAACTGAAAATTGCCATTGAGGTGCAGATGCAGTAAATCAAGAGATGTCGAAGAGACATAAGAGGGTGTATGACCACAAGTCTGCTGGAGTGCCTGTGAGGCCTGGTGACCGTTTGTTGTTATGCAATCACAAACATAGGGGCAGAAATAAGATTCAACACAAGTAGGAACACACACCTTACATCGTAGTAAAGCAAAAACATTCAGACATACCTGTATTCACTGTCAAACCTGAAAAGGAATTCCATCCAGAGAAGTACATAGAGATCAGCTTCGTCACTGCACATTCCTTTGTCATCATCTACTACACCACTGACTAACACTAAAAAAGGAGATAATTAAATCTGATTAAGTGTTAAAGTATATCTCAAGAGTATTACTGTTGAACTGTTGAAGGGGCATCTCACTTGAGGTACTGGGGTGGTGGGATTGTGAATTGGTATTGTTATGTTGCCTCACATATACACTTCAGGCAGTCACTGAATTAATACAAGTATTTGCAAACTTAACTGTAGCCCCACTATCTGGTCCCCTTAGTATATTATATGACACAAAGCACCGAGGTGGGGGACCAGGATCCTTTCCTCATTATGTCTTCCGAGGTAACATTAATTCCCCTACTAAGTGGGCCCTACATACAGGCCACAGAAACATTCGTTCCAGGAAGCTGAAATGAGCATTTAGCATGACAACTTATTCAAAGTATCAGACAAATGTAAAGGTGACATTTTTTACATATTATTTTTGCTTTATTATCATGTCAGAGGAAATATATAAATAGTCAATAGACAAGAATACTGGCTGTAGATAAGTTTATTTGAGCTGATGTTCGGTTTATCCTGTCTTGTGTTTATCTCATGGATTTGAGTTTCCTAAAACAAGCATATATCATGTTAGTAAATTATACAATCTAAGGAATATATATATATATATGTATATATATATATATATATATATATATATATATAGTGTTAAGGGCACACTATATTTTGATAATTAAAATACAGAAGTAAAACTGACTTTTAAAACAATCAGCATATTATCTCAGAACTTACTAAATAATGTAATCAAATATCAAGTGGCAAATAGTAAATCAGAAAAATTATGAAGTATCAGAACTGTGAATGCAAGTAAACAAAAACATTCATGTGTTCTTCACTCTTTTTTTATGCAGATGAAGTTGAGTCTGTGAGTCTCAGGAAGGCTGATCCAGCGCTGATCTCCTCCAGACTGAACTGCTCCTTTTCTCTTCTCGAGGCTGCAGTCTTCTGGTTTCATTCCGTTCCCTGGAGCCCAGTTCTGATAGCACACGATCTCTCCACTCACCCAGAGCCACATGTTCATGATGCAGTAGTTGTGTAAACCCAACCACACCTCCGCAGTAGACGCCAGTTTAACCACGTTCATCACACGATGCTGCATCTCTTCTGAATGAACCGAGACCAGATCCACATGATTCTGTCTGCAGTATCTCAGAGCTTCAGACCACGTCACATTCTCTCGGATCACAATCAGTTTATCTGGAAACCAAACCAAACACAAGCAGAAACTAGAGAGAGACTGATCTAAAACAACATGCAGAACAAACACTAGGGATGAATTTGTCATGTCAGACATGTAGAGTGAACTTTAAGAGATCTGGAGGTGATGATGGAGTGTGTGTGTTTAGTGAAGATCTACTCACCTTCATAGCACACAAAAGAAAATGGTATGCTGCAAGGGACGTCATGCCATTGTCCCTGAGTGTTAAGTTCAACAGCTGTACAGTTTTCACCACCTCCATTATTATCAGGTTGACCAGACTTCCAGTCTCTGAATGAAGAGTCACTCTGATCTGACCACTGCCATGAGTCTCTGAACAGACCGATCCAGATCCATGATCCTGATAAATGATTATCACTAATGAACTGCTGAACCTGTTGATTCTCGTTCTGGTTCCTCACACTGACCAGATCAGTTTGATTCTGTCTGCAGTAACTCTGAGCATCTCTCCAATTCATTGTCTGATTGATAAAGACGAGTCCTGTGTTTGCTTTAAGAAAAACAGATGAGAAAATATTAATGAATCAGTTTGTTCATTATTTGTATGTTGCTTTATGGTTTGGATGTGAACAGGTGAAGCGGGGGAAAGATCAGAAACACATTTTTCAAAGACTTCAGCTGCTTCTACAGAAGATAATATATTTAATATTCATAGTATATTCAAGATATACAATGGTCTGTCTAAATTCGTGATTCTGACTGTTTGGAATACGTGCATTTAAAGCAGGGCCGGCTTTGCCGACAGGCGACACAGGCGGCCGCCTGGGGCGCCATCTGCTGGACGGGGCGCAAAATTGCAGAATTAAAAAAGTCAATTAAATGTATGTACCGTATTATGAAAGCTGCGCACACGCTGTACACTTACTGTGCACTGTCCACACACTGCTTGTATTTGTCAATTTCTTTTACTAGATTTACAATCCTAAAAAACGACTGAGTCACTCTGACTGGCAGCTGTCAAACTCACGTGCGTTGCTCAGCAACCGGGAGTGGCGCGAAAACATCTGACAGCTGGTTTTAGTGCTTTAAATGATGGGGTAAAAGCCCCACTGGCGGTTGTAGGCTATAAATGATCATATATGTATAATCTTTTATGATGAAAAGAACACCCAAGCCATCGGGATCGGCTTTCCGAAAACGAAGGAAGGAGGAGGAAGAAAAACGGGCCCAAAGCATAGGTAACTTATGTAGACTATATCATCAAGCTCATAGCCTACCCGGAGGAGATAAAGACGAGGATGACCAAAAACATTTTACAGCTTAACAGTAAATAAAATGCATTATTATTATTATTATTATTATATCAATTTACCAAAAGAACTTTTTGCGGTAGGCTATGAGCTAACAGCAACAACATGCTGTGTTACAGCAGTGGTGTAACTTAGTCTACATGATATACAGGTATACACCGTATTCCCACTAGAAAAGGCCAAGGATTTCCGTATACCCACTTAAAAAATCGTGAGGATACGTAACAACTTCGTTTTGTGTCAGAACTTTCACTTTCATTCATAAATTCACCCCGTCTGTGTTTGCGAAGCGACACCGAATCGCGGAATCACTCTCGCCTTGGGCACCAAATAACCTAGAGCCGGCCCTGATTTAAAGCAATAATTAAAACACATACAAACTGATATTCAGTATCACTGAAAAAAAATGGAAGCACAGAAACTTGATGTCAACCCTGTGCCATTACTTTTATTATAAAATTGCTTCACTAGTGAATTGCTATACCTTTCATTTCTCAGCAACATGGATTTATGTTGTAATGGACTATCGTTCGTACATGGACCAGACTCAACTTTATCTACATATGAAAAAATTGAAGCCCTTACAGTTTTGTGTTGAGATACCAAAGCCACTAGTCACTGCTGTATGTAACAGAGGCCAGCTTGTAAGAGCTGTGTGGGAAAACATTAGTCCCCTGAACTCAAGAGGTACACAAGTGACTGACGCTAGGGACTGTGGTGTATATTATCCTTGCTAGTGATGTTTTAGGCTCTTTAATTGCAACATCCTTTTGTGAGAAATTACAACATTGTGTGACAGCAAAAGATCAAAGTGTGTTCAGAGAATGTCTTTTCTTCTTGCAAATATTGTCTATACAAAAATTTCAACACTGAAAGTGAAAAAATATCCACATTTTCTTCTATATTCACTATCAAATTAAAAAAGTAATAGTGTAATAATGCACTAAAATTTTACATGTGGTGTATCTATAAATGGACTCACTGTTGTTGCAGAGGAAAGGTTGGGTTGCGCTACATGCCCAATCATGCCATTGTCCGTTTAACATCACAGCACAATAATAACTGTTATCTGGTTGTCCAGGAGCCCAGTTCAGATAGAGCGTAGGTTCACCTGAAGACCACTGCCATTTATTAATACTCGCCCTCTTCAGCCCAATCAAGACAAACTGAACACTTCCATCATTCACACTCTTCTTCAGCTCGTTCGTGTCGTTCATGTTGTCAGCGGTGGCCAGATCTGTGTATTTCTCTCTGCAGTATCTCTGAGCTTCAGTCCAGGTCTTTCTCTCATTTATAAAGTGATACTGACGCTGAACACATTCAGATACGGAGCAGAGAGCTGAGAAAGAGAGACGCTGCTTTAATGCTTTTCATAACAGGATCAAACCTAATGAAACTAGAGATCATGAATAAAACCACAAACACACTCACCAATGAGAAGAAGAATGAAATACAGAGTTTGGTCCATTTCTGAGGAAGAACAAATAATAAATTTAAATATGATGTAAAAATTTACGAATCAGCTTCCATTTATTCAGATGATGTTTACATTGCAAAGTGTAATTTCTAGTTAAAGAATGAGTTATTCTTACTTTTGAGGTCGTGTGTTTCTGTCCTGAGTCTGATGTTTGGAATTATCTGAACTGCTCTCAACATTCATTCAACAGGCCACATCATTTGTGTATTACTCTAAAACGAAAGTTTGAAAAACTGTCTTCCTTGTTTATGGATGCCCACGTTTTTCTATGCATTAGTCATTTTTTCTGTCATTTGTTGAACCTGTTTTAACATTAGTTAAAATAGGAGGAAATATTGTGAAATTTATTTAAATACAGAAACATAATATATGCAATGCAATGACAAGCGCAAGAGTTTAAATGGATAGTTCAACCAAAAAAGTTCATTTTCTTGTCCATACTATGGAAGTAAATGAAGGTTTGAGAGTGTATTGTTGTGCCATCAGCCAGTCAGTGGTGAAATGAAGTGAAATGATTCAAAGAGATAATTTATCTCGATAATAATAATGAGTAAAAGATGCATAACAGACATTACAAAGATACGTGCTGTAGTATGGTGCCTTCATTTGGGTATTTCCTAATTTGAGTAAAAACCTTTTTTTTTTTTTTTTTACATGTTACTTCCTCTATATTTGTGTATTTATCCACATATCTCACTGTTGACCATCACTGATGCATTAATAATCTGGCCACATAGTAGGAAACATCCTGTGCTGATATTCCCCTCATTTGCTTTTTGATGCCAGTCAGTCAGTATCAGTAAAAAACTTTGTACAATATTTACACCACTAATGTTTGTATGATCACATTCCTTCAATAAAAATGATGCTAAATGCATTAATAACCTGTCCAAGCACCGAAGAGATGTGACGTTCATTGTAAAGCTGGGGTTGGCTGTTACATACTGTCACAAGTGACACGATTCTACCAATACACACCAAACCACACAAGGGAGAAAACATATATTTGGGTGATAAAATGATAACGAAGACAATGGTTTCTATTGCTGTTGCTCTAATGTTTTTGGTAGATTGCACTGCTTGACATACCTTTGGAAAATGCAACCACAAATATATATTGACGGTAAAACTAAGATATTATTCTAATATGACTAGGAAATAGACCTAAAAGACATAAAAGTGCCATTCTGCTGTTGGAGAGTGTTGTTATATAAACTACAGCAGTGCTCGTGCATTAAAAAATCTAACCTAAACTGCTCACTACATCATATAATAGACACAACTTGAACCATCAGTGTATGATTCAAACTCACTTCGACATGAGAAAAAGTACATATGAAAATAAGACTCAAATAATGATGTCATTTTGATCCCTTTAATTGTTTTTCCAGTTGTTCAGTTTTACACAGTGATATTAGCCACACAATTAATTTTGATTGCATTCTGTTACTCATATCATTTTATTATTATTGTTGTTAATTACATTATTTCCTTTTTTAGTGCTAACGCTAAAAAAGTTACACAAGAACTAGCACACTGATGTCTAACCCATGAGGACACTGAGATGCAAATCTACTTCACAGAAAATTCAAAAGTGTTTCATTGAGGAGAGTTAAAAAAAAGGGAAAAAAAATGTACACACATTTTCATTCACCCAACACACGCTACGAACTGATCCATTTCTTTCCCCATAAAAAAAAAGAAAGAAAAGAAAAAATGTATTTGTAAAATTTGTATTTTTGGTAAAGGTATATCAATATTCCAACAATGATCTCAACATAAACTTTCCATTGAAAATAAAGAAGAAAAACACCATGTTTCCCACTTACACAACCCATTAAAACCAACGCTCTGTCATGAACAACAGAAAACTTCACAAAAACAAACAAAAAAAATAAATTCCAATAAATGTGATTTGAGAATCTCTACGAACACTGGGCGAACTCTCCAATTAACGTTGATTAGCCTATTCCAATTTACTGTGATTTTCAGGGCAGTGTTTTGCTAAAAGAGATTGTTACAATGCATTTACAGTTGTGAGGTTTTGGTCTATGTCGTTATTGGCAAGTGTTAGCAATCGTGTAAAAAGAAAATCTTTAAAAAAAACATGCAGTGATTTCTGTATTCTTTTGTGCGCTTCATATAGATTATTCTATATGTTTAACATTTAAACATTGCAGCTATGCTAACCTGCTAATCTCAATGGCTTGCCAATTGGAAGAGCTCTTGAAGCTAATGTGTTAATAACATGGCTAAACCCTGTTGGCAGTGAAGGGGCTGGTTAATCAGCAAAGTCAATTTGACACGAGTGCATTCTTCTGAACACACTCACACGTATTCTCTTATTGTGATTTAAAGTTAAAGCACTTCACGCACGCTCAGGCATGTCCACACGTACAGTTTTACTCTGTGTACAAGTCACTATGGTTCAGCATTAGATCACACCATGGCTTTATGTACACTTCAAACCAGAGCCAAAGCTCTCAAGTTACGTTAAATCAAGGAACGGCCATTCAGAACGACAAACATCACCATGAGTCCACCTCAACGTTTCCAACCAAACACTTATTAGTGGACTAATAGGTTACAACAAAGTACTGTGGCCGTACCATGGTACAGTGATTGCATGGCAAGACTAAAGGTCTTCTACTACAGTCCTAGGTGGTTACCATATTTATGCTGTAGCCTAAAATGCTATTGTACTTCAACGTGCTTCAAAAACTACCATGGTACGTGTCCACAAATCTAAGATACACATCCAAAAACTCGCAACGCACTCTCATGTCAATTCGTCAGTATTTTATGTTTTGGTTAATTGGTGGCTAATTTATGTGAATTTGTACAATCTGCCCACTTTAGAGGCAGTTAAGAGGTGGACTTGTATGCTTACGTCTATTTGGTAAATTGTATATGTGTGCATGAATCATATCGTACGGATTCATATGAAATCAACTGTATAACTTTCTTGATTTGTGCTTGTGATCTTACTATAAGCGATTCATCAATGCATGTTAGTCTTCGTAGTCTTTCATCAAACTCGTTCAAACAACTTTCCTTTTCATCTTCCGGCCTCGATTTCTTTTATTCCCAACCACCATCAAACAAATCCCTTTTCACCAATTTTAATCCTCGTCCAATGTTTATGTCCAGTTTCTATGAAAATACATCACATCGCAGATAGAAATGTGCACCTCCATGTCACTTGACTCCAAAACAACGATTCCTGTGACTTTCTGATTGTTCTTGTCTATTTAAGACCATACTCTCTAACAAAAATAAAAATGAACATAAAAACAAAGAAGAAGAAGAAAAATTATAGACTGATGTGGTCAAGAAAATTCTACCATGCATTTCGGAACAAGCAATGACCCCAATGGCCCCAAAGACAATAACAACAAAAAAATATATATATATAATTACAGTATTTTTCTTTTTCTCTTTTATGTGTATAGCTTTTTCGTTAAGGGTAAATGGAAGACATGAGGTGGCTGTCATCTACAGAGACGAGTATTTCAGCCTAAAACTATCTCCACCGTCTCCGACAATACTGCACCCCTCTCACAGCAGCAGGATTGTATAACAGAAAAAAATAATACAGAATACAAAAAAATTATAATCACAAAGAAGTGGAAAGACACACATTTGAGCTTATATACTATTTTCTCTATTATTTTGTTTAGAAATTCAACATGTAATTAAGAGAAACATAGTTTTTTTTCGTTATTAATATTAATAATCAACAATATTCATATTAGAAGTATAACTATTGGTTAACACTACATGTGGGTCTCTATCATCTGCTTAATGGGTCGGTGAAGGGAGGGAGAGACTCGTCATCATCCGTCCGTCGTCACTCACGTTCCTCCACCCAGAAGACCGAAGCGCTTCATCCGTCCATCTCTCTCCCCCGCTCCGGCGCTCCTCAGCACGACACCTCCATGGTTTGGGACGGGCTCGGGGGGGGCTGTCCGCCCTGTTCGCCCTGTTCGCCCTGGGACAGCGTGCGGGATCGGGAGCGCGAGCCCTCCATGGAGTAGGTGGAGGAGAGCGAGGTGGTGCGCGAGCGCGAGAGACGCGTCATGCAGGACGACGCCACTGAAAGAGAAGAAGCAGCGCAGACGTCAGAGAACAAACAGAAGACGCCGAGGAACAAGCAACAAATAAACAAATAAATAGGCCTAAATAAAAAAAAATAAATGTGAGACGAAAACTCCATGAACTTTCATTCCATGAAAAAGCCAAAATTACAACATTTTTTACAATGTAACAGCTTAAATAAAAAAAAAATATGACACTTCTGTCACTTCTTTTTTTTCAACAAAATGTTACCACTTGCTCTAGTTAATCTGGTTAAAACTACACCAAACTGGTAAAACCAACCCAGACAGCAACATGGACTTTTCAGGCGTGCCAGATGTGGGCCGGATCTGGGCCAGCACTATGTTGCTGTTCTGGGAATGGGTTAAAGATTTGTTCACTGGTAATGAGAAGCTAAACATTGCTATGTTATAACTACACTTCAAAAGTTTGGGGTCGGCAAGATGTTTGTTGAAGAAGACTCTTCTGCTTACCAAGACTGCATTTATTTGATCAGAAACACAGTACAATTAGAAATATAGTGAAATATGATCATTTCCAAACACTGATTGTTGTTTGAATATACTGTAAAAGTGACGCTCAGCAGTATTTTCATCATCATTCTTCCAGTCTTCAGTGTGACATGATCTTCAGAAATCATTCTGATATGTAGTTATCAGTGCTGAAATGAGTTTGTTACTTTTGTATAAACCATCAGACGTTATTTTTCAGGATTCTTTGATGAAACATCGAAACAACAGCATTGATTTGAAACCGAAATCTTCCGTAACATAATATCTTCACTTTTGATACATTCAATGCATCCTTATTCTGAATAAACATACTAACTTCTTTCAAAATAAATCTTACTGACCCCAAACTTCTAAAAGATAGTGTAAGCAAGCAGGGGTTTGGTTTACATTAAAACCTCAATTTCACACATTTTTGTGATATTTCTCAATAAACCGCTCTCAGGTCACTTACTGTATCCCATGCCTTGAATGAAGTATTTAAAGGCTTCTGTCAGTTTGCTGGGCTGTGGAGACACACATTTGATTTGGACTCCAAACAGATTTCATCTGAATGAATGAACTGTGATGATAAATAAAGGTGTGACTCACCTGAGTCAGCTGTGGCATCCCGCCAGCATCAGCCATCTGAATTAAACAATACAGAGCTCTTTTATGAATACACTCGCTTATCTGGGACAAACCGCTCTTATTTTCTAACAATATAATCATTTTAAGATTATCAAATTGACAAGTTATTCAAATTACATGACCTATTAATAATATGTTATTCTTATGTTTGCTCTTCTTAATAAAATCTAATAAAAGTACAAAGTCAGTCATGAAACAGGTGAAGTTTGAACCTTGAGAAATGAGGTCGTGGTTGGATCTAGTTTGCTGTTGCACTCCACCTGGTGGACAGAAACAGACAAGCAGTGAGATGAATCCAGGATCTCTGTGGAGAGAGAAGCCTTGTCCTCTTTGAGACTGACTGACATAAAGACTTACAGCAGCTTCTTCATATGGAGCCTGATCCCCGACCACCAGCATCACAGGACATCTGAAAGACACACACACGTGAGGAGACGCCAAAACACAGGCGTCTGTAAGAGAGAACGGCTTTATTTGTCATCATCCCTACTTGAATGTGTTATTCCTCTCGATGTTCAGATCTCTGCGACTGTAAGGCAGAAGGAAAAACATCAAAGATTGATTATAAAGTGCGTTTCTTTCACTGTGTTGAATCACGTGTGTGAATATGCTTTCTGACATAATGCATCACATCTTAACTGCGTGGAATTGATAGTTTTGGATGGATCACTTTTTAATGCAAATAAAACAGGTTAAGGGGCAGAAGCATGCAGTGATGTGTGTATAAAACTACTAAATCACTGTTTCCCTGGTGCATGTGTGTGATTTTACCCCAGGTAGCTCTTCCAGAAGAGTTCGATGTTGATGAGGTTCGTCGCTTTAGAGATTCTCTCTCTGTGAGTCTGAAGGAGCTCTGTGTTTGCCGACAGCTCTTCCTGAAAGCAACAAAATACACACACAACTAATCAGTATTTAACCTTTTACACACCATCTTCTTTATAATGGATGACATTTTTACAGCGTTCTCTGGAATACTGGATCCTGATTGGTCAGTCACATCAATCTGTGTGTAATGATGTTCAACTAGAAATGGACTATTTCCATGTTGAAGAGCTAGCCGTGCTAGTTCTGCTCAAGAGCACCTTTTTCTCATGTCATTTAATGTAATCGATGAGATATCACCATCCTTCCTCAGTTAATTAATCACAGTACATTAAGACAATTGTTTTGTTTACAAGTTTTCTAAAAGGTTATGTTTAAATATGCAAATCAGTCTAATTAAATATGCACTCCTTTGCATACACACTCAATTTAGTCTGGTTGTGGACAATGACATAAAAACATAAAATATTATTTTAGTAATATCTGTCTATCAACTAGTCTGAAAGAATATACGTTATGGAAGTAGCCCAAAATGTCAAAACTGAGCATGAGAAAACATGTTTTTTTTGGCCTGTGGTGTCTTGTCTTATTTAGCCGCATTAAAAGCATGATAATATACAGTCAGCCATTGATTATCAGAAACTCAATCTACATCAGGTTGATCAGAAGCCCTCTGATACATATTTATGTCTAACGGAGACAAACACACACTCAGTCTAATGTAATGCCTGTGTTGTAGAGTCACACACACACACACACACACACACCTGACTGAAGAGGTGAGTCAGGATTTGGTCTGGGAGGGAAGACGTCAGATTGGAGAGCTGAAGAAGAAACACAAGCTGTTGAAGTCATTTTGGGGAACATATCGCCTGTGATTATTCATCAGACTGACTTCATGTTCATCTGACAGACCTTCTGTGCGGCCCAGTCCATCCAGCCTCGTGCGTCTGTGTCGACGTTGATCAGAACGAGTCCTTCCACGGCGTCAGGGTTACTCAGCTGTGAGCGAGAGAGGATGTCAAGCAGCGTTCAGTGAATATGTTAAGAATGCCGCCACCATCTAAGGAAGCAATGCAGCTTTCCTCTGTAAATAAGGACAACATCTAATGCAAAATTCTGTGATAAGCATAGTGAAATCTCCATAGATGCCGGCTGATTGAGTTGACTGAGCACTTAACCAACTAATACTAGAACTAACCTTTTCTTTTCTTGTCTTTCATATCCTTATAAAAATAACCCTGGCTCTGTGTTCAGTGCTAGACTAACTGAGACTTGTCATGGCACTTGTACACTGTTGTTGTTCTCTTGTTGGTCTGATTGCTTCTGTTGTTCTCATTTGTAAGTCGCTTTGGATAAAAGCATCTGCTAAATGATTAAATGTAAATGTTATTTTGAGATTTTCTCATTTTTACTGTAATTAAACAGTCTGCAAAGCATAATGATATTTAATTCCTCAGTACGTGATTTTATGTTTATTTTGTTGGCCAGCAGATGGCTTCATTCGTTCTTTGAACATCTGCTTTTGTTATAGTATATGCTGTATTTTAATGTAATAATGTAGTTAAAAACAACAAAATCCACAAAATAGCCCAAAGCACAGAAGGAAAATGGCCACCTCATCCACAAAGTACACACAAAGTAGTGAAATGATTTGATGACAAAGCAATAAAAATGGGAAAATGACAACAAACTATATGAAGAGCAACAAAATAGCTCTCATTTAAGACGTCTGTGCACATAAATAAAAACTATGGATACCGTTGTTTATTATTCTTTGATTAAAGAAATGCAAAATGTATTTTCTGCACATTAAAAGGGGAAAAGTGAAACATGTGTCGGTCAGATGTGTAACTCACGGTGAACTTGGACAGTATGTAAGCGCCGGCTCCGACTCCAACACCGATAACTGTGCTGAAACTAAACGAGAGGAAAATAATCAAGGGTGACGTATTCAGTCATGTGAAGACCAGAGCTGATGTGGAGTATATGTGTCGTTTCCAGGAGTCACTAATGAAGATTGATACATGCAGTAACTTTTGACTCACTTAAAGTACTGCAGGACAGTGGGCAACATCTCAGAGACCTGATCCATAGATGCATACTGGTATCTGTCAGAGAAAAATGAAAAATATGATCATTTCTGGGCTCCTAACACATCTAACACATGTGAAAGCATAAAAATAGTCTCCGAGTCACAGTCTGCATTAAACGCAGAAGATGTAAAACCACTAACACCTTCTGTGTCAATGCCATTTAAAGCATTTAATTTTTTACGCTTTTTTGTTTTTATAACACCCACACAAAGCCTCAGCCATCACATACACTCACTCGCGCACGTACACATGCATATATATATATATATATATACACATACAGCACGTACCCGGCAGGATAAATGGCTGCGCCGTCCTCTTGTCCCGGAGCGTCCACGTGGACCACAGTGAAGTTCTTCACGATCTCCTGCATCTCCTCAAACTTAAACAGTGTGGAGAAGCAGCTCTTACCTGAGAGAAACAAAGCACCGTAACATCATTTCATTTCAATGTGTGGCATCTATGGTCTGCACACCTGCCTTCAGACACTGTAGCTGTAGCTGGGACTGGAAGAGTTTGGATTGTGTTTATTCATGTCCAGAAGACACTTTTAAAAGATGAGGACTCGCACTGGAATTGACATTGTAAAACTGACACGGTAACAATTTTCAACACATTGCAAGTGGTTGACCAATCACAAGACTAGTGCAGTCCATCTGACCAATCAGAGCAGAGCCGGCTCATGGAACAGAGTTTAGAGAGACTGAATCTTCGTTTTCAAACTCAATGCATTTTCTGAGAAAATGCATGTGTTTTTGACCTTGGTTGCATGTAAACCTGTTGTAGGAGATCTCCAAACAGAATTAGGAAACTTTAGCATAATATGGGCACTTTAATGTGTCTTTCTAAACAGCACAATGTTGAGGGCTCAAATCAGTAAAAACTAGTGGTTAAGCATTTTTCATTTAATTCAAAGCATATTCAAGCATATACACACACACACACACATAAGAGACAGGAGACAGACAGCAACTTTGTAATTTACATCAATTTAAAAGTATTTTATTTACTGACAATGTTATTGGCATTCAAAGAAATGTTCTGTCCTTATTAAAAATGGAACTGTTCTTTTATGTCCAAACTTTATTAACTGAACTGCACTACATCAACCAAGCAGTTTTACAGTTGCATTGCTTCGATTCTCGACTCTGTTCCCTAGAAATGTATAGCCTAGCTCACATAACAGTTGATGTTTTATGTGTTTATTCTGGTGCTCGTGCTCTTTGACTCTGTAAGTGTGAACCAACACAGTGTGAAGAGCTCATCTTGTACAGTGTGATGTGCACAGCTGCCTGAACCATCTACTGTACATTGTTATTACCACCATTACTCATACTGAACAAAAAAAAGTGTTTTCAGTGCAATTCTAACAACAAGTTGCATTTTCACACCCGCCCCAATAAATATCAGTCAAGTCAGCTTCTCAGACACGACGGACGCTTTCTGAACTTTAACTCAGACTCAGTGAAACTCGTTCATTTACACGAGCTCAAGAATGGCACAAAGGTAATGCACTCTAGTTATTTTATTGACCATGCAGAATACTGTCTATACTTGAAGTCTTGTCAGATGTTTCTGGTGTAACGTGGATTATGTGATTCTTTGTGAGCTTGACTTCGTACATCCACTAAAAATCACCAGATGATTCAAAGACATCAAGACTGCAAACATGATAAAGTTATGTTACAAAGATCCTGCAGCAATGGAGGCACTTTATCTAATCAATCACCATCAAGAGGAGGAGTAGAACAAAGTACGATGGGCCTGTGACGAAAGACGTCTGCCTGTGCATATAATAGACAACACTACAGAACAGGAGAAGAAGATGATTGCTATTAAACTGAAGAACTATATGGTGCTTGATATGCTGCTGTTTCTAAAAATAATTAACTGCACAAGTTCCAATGACACAGCGCCTCCTAGTGGCATTAAGGAACCCTGGAGCAAAAAAACCAGTCAAAAGGGTCGAAATAAATAAATGCTCGTAAAATGTTAATGCATTTGGATCATTTATGTAGTTAGTTAATTAATGCCAATTATATAGAAAGCTATAGACATTGGTGAATCTCCTCATAGTCTTTGAAACATGCATTGCTAAAAAGAAATTGTGTGTATCGAGCATTGAGCGAAATGTGTGTGAAGGATATTGTTGTGTTTGGGGACATAATTGCTGATTACAACTTTATTATATTGCAGTCATTCATTAGCTGTTATCTATCATTTTATAAACTGTCAACTAACTGCAAATCTCTAAATGTCTGTCGCTCTTGTCAGGATGAGATTGGCTGTTCTTCTCGTGCTCTTCATCACTCTGGGTTTCAGTGATGGACTGAATAATGCCATTTCTAGTGAGAATCGAACTGAAACGCTTCCAGACCAGAGACCCTGCCAGAAGTCTCAGAACATCAACCAATACATCGCTTTTATAAGCAAGCACATCATCTTAATTGACTTTGATACAACACAGCTGAACAATTGGGCATCTTACATAGCAATAATGGGACTTTGTAGCAGATCTACTTCACAGTCTTTCCTCCATATTGAGGACACCTATAAAATTACAAAAATCTGCAATGGACAAGGCACCAGATACTCAGCTAACATGTGCATCAGTAGAGAAACATTCATCGTGTATGTTATTAAGATGACTTGGATAAATGGACGATGTGAATTTAA
>NC_081757.1:763016-768016 GCF_963082965.1 Carassius carassius
TTAAAACTCTACTTACAGGTGATCAAATATTAATGAAATAAAATGTTACTTAAGTGAACTTAGACTGTTTTCATGACTATGTTTCTTAAGTACAATTTAAAATAATGTCTAAGTAAATATCTTACATTATGTTAAATCATTATGTTTTAATCTTTCATCATGCACAGACAAAATATTAACTGTATTGTAAAACTTAACTTTATCACCTAATAAAAAAAAGTCAAAGATTTTTAAAAGATTTTTAAAATGACATTTAAACTGCAACAGGTTATTTAATTATATCCAAAAAACAAAACAAAAAAACTTTGCATTTAGTTTGCAATAAGTCTATATTTTTAAAGTATATTACTTCTTTCTGACGAAGCTGAGAAGCCATGCTTTTGTAAGACATTAATATAGTTGAGTCCGTGTTTTCAGACAGTATTTATTGATCAGCTCTGGAAAAACCAGGAAAAATATAAGAATTATAATACAATTATAATAAGTTTTAAATATAAAAGATTTGAAATATTTAGATGAGCTAAATAAAATATTTCGTTCTAAGAAAATTAAGTCTATTTTTAAGAGGGTTTGAAAATAAGTGTGCTTCTTTAAAGCAAGGCATGATTATTAAAACATTAAAATAGCGTTAATAAAACATCATTAAACAAAAAATAAGATCTCAATAAAAAAAAAAAATCAATGTCACCTCTACTTACAAAATCTAAATATTTAAATAATAAAACCGATCATTTATCAATGAAAATAATAAATATTGAAATTAATTAAAAATATTTTGCACCAATATAATGGAGTCTATTTTTAGCAAAGTTTGCACATCGTTAAAGCATGTCACGAAATGATTTAAACAGCGTTAAAGAAAAACAAGCAGTGCTGGAGGATTGAGATGAATCGAGAAAAGCCAGAAATAAGGCATTCAGAGACACAATAATTCAATTCGAATTTGGATGCATAATGGTTTAGTCATTATTTTTTTATTAATTAAATATTATTTATTTTATTATTTTAAATAATTTTCCTACTTTTATGTAGTTTTCTTGTTGTTGTTGTTTTTTTGTGAAATATAATTCCCACTTGAGGCCGTTAAAATGAACTCCATAAACATTCACACTGTTGAAAATCCAAGCCACAAGGTCTCATGACTCCAATCAGCACAAACCCAGCGCAGTTTGCGTCTGAAGAGACGGCTGGAGTTGATTCAGAGAGAGAAAGAGAAAGAGAAAGAGGAGGGACAGCAGGCCACGAGTCTATCGACGGACTCTGATGGATGATGTGCAGGAGTCAACGGATGACACACAGTCTCTTCTGACTCCAGAGCAAACCAGACATGCTAATACAAGATGTATGATATTAATATTACGTACAATATGCTAATATGTGTATTTGAATATGCAGATATATTCGAATCACTGTAAAAGACACTGAATGTTTCTCATGCTGAAATCTGACTGGAAACAGTGAACAGATTTGTCTTGCCCAGCTCAAACTTTGTTGAAATGCAATCAAGCGTTTCAAAAGTTGTTTTATTTGTAATTATGTGGTGTGTTTTTATTTTATTTATTTTTTTTACCAAAACAAAATGCATGTAGAACAGGCACTGGACAGCGAGTTCATTTACTCTGCACAGGTGAGCAACACATCTTAAACAAAGATTCCTCTGTTACAGACCCCTATGAGACCCAAGTGATTGAGTTAAAGCATATTAAACAGCACTGATGAGGAAAACAGACATAAATAAGCCTTTCAATCCACACAAGATCCGCTGTTTTGACAGAAACGTTGCATAATCACACTAAATATTACTCTGCAGCATTCACAGATGTTATAGTTGTGAATATCAGTGTATCTGCATCTGCACGTTGAATGAAAATCAATGTTTGTTTGTGCATGCAATCTGTGTAAACCAACCTTGTTATGACTGAAATTGATCAAATGTTTGGTCTTTATATATATATATATATATATACTTTTATTCAGCAAGGATGCATTACTTTCATCAAAAGCCAGTAAAGACATTTATAATGTTACAAAAATATTTCCTTTCTTTTGAAGCTTTTATTCATCATTCTTCTACACAAATCACATCAACCCCAAACGTTGGAAAGGTTGTAGAACTCACTCCATCAATGCTAGAGTTTAGAAAAGTGCTAAACATTTTGGAAACACTTTGTCATGTTTGAGGAATAACACAGACACAGAGAAAGCAAGGGAAGTGCAGAGATACCCTGTCTCTTCAGAAACAACTCCGCTGGCAAACACACTGCTGTTTTCATGTCTTTCTCTCTGTTTTTGTGCCAGCACATCCCTCCTTCACTCCTGCAGAGGAAACCACGACGCTCCAGAGGCCTGCTCCGGTTCCTTCCCAAAGGAAAGCGTTATCGCTCATGAGCAGAAGAAAACATATCTGCCAACAGGGTCCGAAACACCAGCAGAAATCAAAGAGAAAAGAAGTCGATTTTTCTGAGCCTATTGGCAGATATTTCTGCTTGATTTAATTACAATCTCATTCCAGTTTCTCAGAAAACAAGACGTTTCATCTGGGATCGTTTTGTATCTTGTGTACGAAAGCCAATTCCTGCCATATACTGTAAGAAAAATAACATGTTTTGATAAATCATAATTATGGGAAATAAAAAGTCATAATTATGAGATAAATGGGCAAAAATGTACATAATAACTGAGAAATAAAAATGTTTTATTCCAATTTAGGCTTTTTATCACATAATTCTGGTATTTTATTTAATAACATTTTTTTTTCATAAAATGTCTTAAATTCACATTTTTATGACACAATGGGAGTTATTGTTTTTTTTTTATCTAGTTTTTTTTTTACTTTTTATCTCATAACATTTTTGTAATTATGACATTTTATCATAGTGACTTGATTGACATATTTTTGAATTGTTTACATAATAATGACTTGTCTAATAATTGCTAATGACTGTCATAGTTTTGTGCACATTATTTATTTCTTTATTGTACAGTTTAGATCTTCAGATACTGGAAAACAAGACAGAAATACTGAGGATGGAAATGACTCTTTAGTGAGAGGGTTCGATTAAAATCATTGCAGTGATATACACCAATAATAAACAAACACTAACAAGTCAACAGATGACATCCAGTGAAGAAAACAGGGCTAAAGAAGATGAGGTGCCATGACTACACTGATGAGGTGATCAGCTGTGAGGTTTCTGTGTGTCCAGATGAGACGAGCTGACTGATGCGAGGGTTTCAATCAAAGCTGAGGATAGGAAGAGTCGACCCAAACAATGTTTCAGCGAGGACTGAGGATGCTGTGTGCTTCTGTGTGTCCAGAACTAATATGTACAGGATTACATTGATATGAGCAGAGTGTGTATCGTTTTACACTGATTGCATGCATAATTGCAGAGAGAAATGAGAATTACCAGAGCTTATCAGCTCACACAATTTCACCCTTGATTTTACAAAGGTTGCAAATATTTTTTTTCTTTCAAACCATAAAAAAAATTATTTGCACCATAAAAGTGTTCATGCACAATAAATCACTCTTATATATCGAACTTTCTATCATTTTTGTACTGAGAAGCACAATGACAAAGGATATTAAGCATTGTTTTCTAGAAACAAAAATAATAAATTAATGCTTAAAAAAAAATAAAAAAAGATCTGCCAATGGGGTGAGGAAAATAAACACACTTCAAAGGGTTAAACAAGCTTACTTGAATCAGAAACTCCTTCTCAACTAAATGCATGTTGATTGAAGAATGTTTCGATATTTTACTCAAAAATACTGAGGAAGAAACTCATGTTGCAGACCTACAGTACCAAAGGTCTCTAGAAATCTGCAGGTGGAGTTTCAGTCTGGTTGTAGGACACGACACGTTTACAGCTGTATTTTTAGGTGTTGTGATAAAGGACACTGGGATATGTTGTGACCGCACTATTCTCAGCCCAGCAGCTGTATTTCAGTGTGGATTACTTTCCTCCAGATGTCAAGCCACATGTGACTGCAGAGCACCAACACAAACCTCAAGCAATGTTTGGAAAATATACAGAAAGAGATATCTTAAAATAATGACCAATAATGATAGGGATTTGATGCCGGAGGTGGGGAAATATGTTTTCCAGGAAGTTTAATGTGTCATTAATGCTGTGGGATGTTCAGAAAAGTAATATTTTTTTGGTTAAAAAAAAAAAGAAAAGGTGTATGCCCAAATCGTATAGGTACAAAAGCACAAAACAAAGAAGTATGCTCATACTATGACTCTGAATGAGTTATAAAGAGATTGTAAATACATGTTCATCATCTCTCTCTGCTGCTGAGAGACTCTATAATAGAAAGTGGTTCCACTGCTGTCACTTTAAAAATGTCCTGCTTGTTTTAGTGATGCACTGCCAAAAGATGAAAAGCTAAAATCTTCAAACCAGCGCTGACTAAACTGAACCTCTGCACGAGCCGTCAGACACTGACACACAGCACAGTTCCACTTTAAACCCTCATCAACTACACCAGCATCCGTGTGAAACCTTCAGATACTATAACTTATGACTTCGAAGAACCGAGCACACACAACGGAGCACCTGTGTTGACTGTTATACACACACACACACACACACTGGCATGAATGAACTGGTAACAAAAACACATCCTGAAATGAGAAAGTATTAATAACACGTAATCTCCTCCCATCAGCTGCAGCTCGCAGTGGATCTGGGTGGTGTGTGTGTGTGTTTATCCGTTTGCTCTTGACTTCAAAGTTTGGATGACAAAGAAGAGAGAATGAGCCGCAGGATCCGCCATTGAGATGAGGAAAGTGTTGTGTTGCTGCTCCTTCACTCGTGTGTTTCCCACAGAGATGAGCTGGAAAAGACACTATCTATCTATCTATCTATCTATCTATCTGTCTATCTCTCTCTCTCTCTCTCTCTCTCTCTCTCTGTCTGTCTGTCTGTCTGTCTGTCTGTCTGTCTGTCTATCTATCTATCTATCTATCTATCTCTCTCTCTCTCTCTCT
>NC_081757.1:1670516-1760516 GCF_963082965.1 Carassius carassius
GTGCTAGTGCAGTACTTTCCAGTATTTCTCAAGTATTTTCCTATTTGAGCTGATTGGCTGTATACAGTCTTGTAAATGTATAAAATAACAAAATACAAACAGATCTCATTTAAAATCACAGACTTTTGAGAATAAACTTAAAATAAATGAGCACATTTCCCTAATTATATTAGATTTATTGTGCCATAGACTAAATAATTTAGGAATTTTTACTTCATTTATTTGGGTAAATTTCACTAAAAAAAACAACCTTAAAATCTACTCAAATATAATACGTGTAATATTGTTACCATAATTTTTTTAAGCAGATATAGCATGTAATATTTTTTTACAGTGTAGTAATCAAGAGTATGTTTAATAATTGCAATCCTAAAACATACACTTTAACAAATATATGGTCATATGATATGAGACAGCCCAGAACGCCATCGATAAGATTTTTAAGATCCATGGTCTTCTGTCACACATTCTCTCCGACCGAGATCCTCAGTTCTCATCCTTATGTTGGAGAGTATTTTGTGGCCTTATCAGAGCCTCTGCCAGCCTTTCCTTCAGCTTTCACCCTCAGACCAATGGCCAGGCCGAGCGTACCAACCAAAGTATTGGTCGCATCCTTCATAGTCTCGCGTTTCGCAATCCCACCTCTTGGTCCGAACAGTTCCCCTGGGCCGAATATGCCCATAATTCCGCCCCATCCTCAGCTCTTTTCCTCGCAGGATTCCGAGTCCAATGTCCCCTCCGTCAGCGCATTTATTCAGCGTGCCAAACGTACCAGGAGAGGGGTTAGGGCCGCCTTATGCAAGGCTCGTTCTCGTACTCGACAGGCGGCTGACAGCCGTCGTATTAAGAGCCCTCGTTATGTCATCGGTCAGAGGGTCTGGCTTTCCACCCTCAACCTTCCCCTCCAGTCCACGTCTTGCAAATTGGCTTCTAGATTCATCGGGCCATTTTGGATTCTCGAAGTGCTCAGTCCTGTCACGGTTAAATTAAAGATACCTTCCAACCTCCGATGCATCCACCCAGTCTTTCACGTTTTTCTTTACAATTTAAATCTTATGAAAGGTGACAGTGAAAAAAAATAAGTAAATAAAAAAAAACACAAACATTGTCATATCAGATCTAGCATCCATAACTGGCTTTTTGTTTTTTTGTTTTTTTTTTTACCAGTAGCTCTTATATTTTGTTTCTGAATTTTATCATTAGTCTCTTTGTCATGAGATTTAGGCTACTACAAGTTAAAAGAGAGATTAAATGAATTAAATGCTCAAAAGATAGTGTGACATTCAGTTTATGAGGACAGTAATATTCAACTCACCCTTCACTGAGAGAGAAACAGAGTTTGATTGAGATGAGACTGATCTTATCTGTCCTCTACACCAGTACTGACCCTGATCAGATGTAATTACTCCTCTGATAGTGAGAGTGTCTCTGTTTACAGTGTAACGATCAGACGTCTGTAACATTATACTGTCTGTGTCTTTATACCACTCATATCTCCAGTTACTGTGAGACTCAATCACACACTTCAGATTGACTGTCTCTCCAGTGAATACAGGACTGTCTGGAGTCACAGTCAGTGAAGATCTGGGGGAATCTGGGAAGAAAACAAAATGACACAAAACATAAAAGACGTGAGGTTTGCAGTGCAGAGTGACAATCATATGACAAAATGTCATAAAGATGTTATAAAATAAATCCATATGAATCTAGCAGTTTAATCCAAGTCTTGAGAAAAGATATGATTACTTTATATGATAAACAGATTTTAATTTAGGCTTTTATTCACATCTTCACATGCTTTTTGGATCTTCAAAAATTTTTATTTTCCTGGACTTTTAATGGAGGAACAGAAACCTCTCAGGTTTTATTTAGGTTTCTTAATTTGTGTTTCAAGACTAAACAAAGTCTTCTGGATTGGAAGCACATGAGGCCGAGTAAATGATCTGTGTGTAATAATAACTGCATTCAGCTCTAAAACAATCACTGATCACTGATCACATCATCTGTCCTGTAAAGAAACATCTGACACAGTTCTGCATCTGAACAGAATCACAACTGAAAGTGAATTGATTCAGTCCTCTTATAAAAACAGACAGATGTGGCTCATACAGAGGAGTGTGAGGAAAGATCTGAGCTACAAACATAGACTGCTGTTCAAACGTTTGGGATCAGTAAGAATCTTTTTATTATTTTTTTTTTTTATTATTATTTGCTCACAGCTGACTGGTCCAATATCTGTTACAATATCTGACTGTGATCATGAAAGGAGAGTCAAACTAAGATCAGATTTACCTGGTTATGGACTCAATCTGTTTGTTTTGAGATGATGTAATGAGAAATGAACCGTCTCACCTGATACTGTCAGTGTAACTCCGTCACTCATCTGTGTGTGTGTTGGTGCTTGTATCTGAGTTCCTCTACACCTGTACACACCACGATGAGACGGATCCACAGATGGGATTTTATAGTTCTGGTCTCGTCCTATGATATAATCTTGTTTGTTGTCTTTATACCAGCTGTACTGCCAGACTCCTGTCTGCTGTATGTCACATGTGAGAGTGACCGTCTCTCCTCTGAACACACGTCTATCAGGATCAACACCAACTACAGGTTTGGGTCTCACTGTGAAACAAGCATAAATTATTATTATTATTGTTATTATTTGACATTAAGAGTAACTGACGACACATTATTAATGTATGTCAGTAATTATCGAATCACATCAAGTTGTTTTACATTTTTTTTAAAATATAGAAAGTATAGAAAGTAAAATAGCACTGACTTGTTACTGTAATCTTAACTGTATTACTGAACTCGCTGTAGTAGTTTCCTCGTCGTGCTCTGCACCTGTATTCTCCTTCATCAGAGGCTCTCACAGACTTGATTGTTTTAGTTGCATCAGTCGTGGATTCAGGGTCTGAGTCTTTCCTCCAGTGAATTGTCCATCCAGTTAACTGTCCCACATCACAGCTCAGAGTAACTGTGTCTCCAGTGAACACTGAACTCTGCGGTTTTACAGTCAGAGTCGGCTTCGGTTTATCTGTGAGTGTACAGTGATGCAGTCTTGAGTTCACTTTATTGGTTACTCCAATATTAATTAATCAATGAATTAAGTATTGTCCATAAAAAACTCTAACACTCTAAATTGCTTTAAAGCTTTTAAGTTTAAACTAATATTTACATTATAATTTACATTGCATTAATATTGTGAACATTTTCCATTTTAGTTCACCATCATTATGTTTTAGTCCGTCCTCAACCTAAACACAGACTTTATTCCACACAGCACAACTGTAACGACGAAACTCAACAGAAACTCTATTCAATCCCTGCATTAAACACTAACAGATCTTCCTCATGATCAAAACAAACAAACAATAACTTTATAAAATTACAAAAACATTAACATCTTAACATTTAGTATCTGTTCACACAATGATTTTCTTAATGAAAGTTAAGTGCAATAGCTGTTTCACAGTAAATTATTGCAAATTCTTCTTTTTTTTAAGTATCATAAACTTAATTTATAAATAAATTAAGAAATTTCTACTTAAGAAACCCAACCTCAACCCATCTCTTTTAGAGAACTACAGACTAGTTTCCCTTCTTCCTTTCATTGCAAAAACACTTGAACGAGCTGTGTTCAAACAAGTCTCTACATTTCTCACACACAACAACCTCCTTGACAGCAACCAATCTGGCTTCAGAAGTGGACATTCAACTGAGACGGCCTTGCTCTCAGTTGTTGAAGCTCTAAGACTGGCAAGAGCAGAATCCAAATCTTCAGTACTTATCCTGCTTGATCTGTCCGCTGCTTTTGACACGGTTAACCACCAGATCCTCCTATCTACCCTACTTGCAAAAGGCATCTCAGAAACCACACTTCAATGGTTTGAGTCTTACCTATCAGATAGGTCCTTCAAAGTATCTTGGAGAGGTGAGGTGTCCAAGTCACAACATCTAACTACTGGGGTGCCTCAGGGCTCAGTTCTTGGACCACTTCTCTTCTCTGTCTACAACTTCTCTTCTCTGTCTACATGGCATCATTAGGTTCTGTCATTCAGAAACATGGCTTTTCATACCACTGCTAAGCTGATGACACTCAACTCTACCTCTCATTCCATCCTGATGATCCAACGGTAGCTATTCGCATCTCAGCTTGTCTAACAGACATTTCTTCCTGGATGATGGACCATCACCTTCAACTCAACCTTGCCAAGACAGAACTGCTTGTGATTCCAGCAAACCCATCGTTTCATCACAATTTCACCATCAAGTTAGGCAGATCAACCATAACTCCTTCAAAAACAGCTAGAAGCCTTGAAGTTATGATTGATGATCAGCTGACTTTCTCAGACCACATTGCTAAAACTGTCCGATCCTGCAGATTTGCTTTATTCAACATCAAGTAGATCAAGCCCTTTCTTTGGGAACATGCTGCACAACTCCTTGTTCAAGCTCTTGTTCTGTTCAGGATGGACTATTGCAATGCCCTCTTTGCAGATCTTCCAGCCAGTCCTATCAAACCTTTACAATTAATTGAGAACGCGGTAGTAAGATTAATTTTTAATGAGCCAAAAAGAATACGTCACACCTCTGTTTATCAATTTGCACTGGCTTCCAATAGCTGCTCGCATAAAATTCAAGGCATTGATGTTTGCCTACAAAACTACCACTGGCTCTGCACCCTTTTACCTAAATTTATTACTTCAGACTTATGTGCCTCTAGAAGCTTGTGTTCTGTAAGTGAACGTCGCTTGATTGTGCCATCCCAAAGAAGCACAAAGTCACTTTTACGGACTTTTAAATTAAATGTTCCCTCCTGATGGAATGACCTCCCCAACTCAATCCGAGCAGCTGAGTCCTTAGCCATCTTCAAGAATCGGCTTAAAACACATCTCTTCCATCTTTATTTGACCCTCGAACTTTATCACTCACTATTCTAATTCTATATTCTTAAAAAATCTAACTACCTTTCTAATCTTTTGTATTCTATTTTCTTTTCCATAATTATGCAATTGTATATGTGTCTGTGTGTGTATGTGTACCTCTAACACTAGCTTGCTCTATTCTTTTTTATTCTATCTGTTTTCTTTATATTATTTAAAATCCCATGCTACATGTACTGTGTTAACCTAACTGAGACTTGTTGTAGCACTTATATATCATTGCTCTTTTTGTTATTTTTGATTGCTTCCACTGTCCTCATCTGTAAGTCGCTTTGGATAAAAGCATCTGCTTAATGAATAAATGTAAAGGTAAATGTAATTTACCGTGTGTTCAGTTGTTCAGAGTGCTATATAGGCTAATTGAAAGTTTCAATAGATAAATTTTCAATAGATTAAAAGTTAACCTAATCTTATTAAAAAAGTTTTGAACAACACAAACAGTTTCATCCAGATCACAACCAATTTTGTGTTTTTAATGAATGAATAAAGGGGCATCATTGAATTTGTTTCAGGGAAAATAATTATGTAAATGTTTTACAAAAATATAGTTTATCGTTTTAACTCATATTTCATCATATTTGATAATATTTTGACAAAACTATTCTTATAAAAACAATATTATATTAGAAACATTCTTTCACTCTGACTGCATTTTAAATGTTGCATTTTTTTAAATATTGTATTCAATTTAATTGATTAATAATACACTAACAAACATGTAAGTGTGACCAATGTGCGACCTTCTGTCATTACAGTTTATGCATCATATTTGGTGCCAAACTAAATCTATTTAAATGTTTGTTAATCTATGAACAATACACACTTGTTATTCATGATACTCTCAGATGTTTGAACTTATATATCATTTTTCTGGATTATGTTGTTTTCTCTTCAGTTTTAATGATGTATCTTTAGTAATCAAGGGTATGTTTAATAATTGCAACCCTAAAACGTACACTTTAACAAATATATGGTCATATGATCCCGCCCCCCACCCCTCAATGAAAGCAGCCATGAATTCCAAATCTTCATCTGAGGGTCGTAAAGAAAATATGGCTTTCTTCTTATGTGAGGGTGTTTAGCATCATGGCATCGTTTTTTCAATCATTTAAATTTTCAAAAAGAAAACAGTATAACTGAATGAACTCATGCATTTATAGTAAGTGACTTTATTTTATTTTATTTTTTTATTTTTTTTTTGAGAGAGATGCTATTTACACTCAGCATGTTAAAAAAGCAGGATTACTGCTAATTACTTATTGCAAATAGTAGCAATCATCTGCACCTTGGCATTGTAATATATTAATACACTTTTCTGATGTGACTTGAAATTTGAAAAGGGAGAAAAAATGTTCGAACCCCCGGTCGATCGCATCAAATATGACTCACATTCTATCATCAGTTCACTGTTAACTACTTACTAAACTTAGCTCATGATTTATTATAAACTTACTCTCAAATACACATGTATAGTCCAACAGAGAAAGAGAATAACACAAAACAGATTATGATCGTTTAAGATCAGTCATTAGTGTATTTAGTATTTTCTACATTTGATACGGAGGATCAGTGAAAATAATGACAAACTAATCCTGTGTCGTCCAGTAATGTTTATGATGAATCTGCAGATGTCAGTCATTTAAATTATGACAATATTAATTTGTTCACATTTTAGACAAAATATTTCCTATTCCTTTTAGTTAACCCCTAAAGGTTGATGCATTAACGATCAAACATGTACTAACATGTAGTTAAGACTGTGTTCTTCATGAAACCATATGATTTCAGTCATAGTTAAGATGCTCTTGATTGTTTAATAATTTGTTCGTGTCTTCATCATGAGTTCATGTTGAAGTAAGTATTAATTCAAGTGTTAGTACATTATTATTCATGTACCTTTTATTGTAGTGTTACCTAGAGAGAGTTCAGGAGGATAATGATATTCAACTCACCCTTCACAGAGAGAGAAACAGAGCTCCATTGTGATGAGTTTGTTTCTCCATCTCTCCGTCCTCTGCACCTGTACCGATCCTGATCAGATGTAATTACTCCTCTGATAGTGAGAGTGTCTCCGTTTACAGTGTAACGATCAGACGTCTTTAACATTACACTGCATCGACAGCCTTTATACCACACATATCTCCAGTCACTGTAAGTCTCAATCACACACTTCAGATTGACTGTCTCTCCAGTGAATACAGGACTGTCTGGAGTCACAGTCAGTGAAGATCTGGGTGAATCTGTTAACACAAGAAAACAGACTCTGAACTGAACTTCTGAATTAATGTAGCTGATAGTGATGCCATTATGATTAAAAATAGACATGTTATGATAAAAGTTATTTTATTAATATCTTTTTTTTGTCAATTGGATTTTGAAATGAGAAAGTTATTTAGGGTTAGTTCAGCCAAAAATGAAAATGATGTAATTTATGACACAACAAACCCGGAAGAAAAGACAATGCTGAATAAAGCCGGATGTTTTTTTTATTTTTGTACCAAAATGTATTTTCTATGCTTCAACAAATTCTAACTGACCCTCTGATGTCACATGGACTACTTTGATGATGTTTTTCTTACCTTTCTGGACATGGACAGTAGACCGTGCACACAGTTTCAATGGAGGGACTGAGAGCTCTCGGACTACATCTAAAATATCTTAAACTGTGTTCCGAAGATGAACAGAGGTCTTACGGGTTTGGAACGATATTAGGGTGAGTCATTAATTACAGAATTTTCATTTTTGGCTAACTAACCCTTTAAAACATTATTGAACAGTTCTTGTTCTGGTCGGTAGGTGGGACTAAATTTATTTAATACACAAGTTTCACAATTTGAGTTGAATTACTGAAATAAATGAACTTTCCCACGACATTCTAATTTATTGATATTATATATATATATATATATATATATATATATATATATAAAATTTTGCATAAATATAATACATTTTTGAATAGGTTTATTTATTTTATTATATTTATCTTTTTATGTATATTCTAACTTTCATTCATGGAGATAACATGGACAATGAGTCTGTGTTGGTTTAGTGGTAGATTGCTGCCATAAAATAAAATAACATGATATTTCAGCTATAGCCACTAGATGACTACATGACGACTCAATGAGTCATTTAGCTTTTTGTTGAGACATTATTAAAAATATTTTTTATAATAAGAATAACAAAATCAATCTTTGTCAAAGTTAGTTTTTATTCATGTTTTTATTTTAATTGTACCAAAGTACAATTTTTGCAATTACGTCACAATATTACTCTATTGTGGATGTGTTATAATATCACTCCTTCACTTCGTTGTTCACCAAAGTCATGGATATTTAGTCAAGGTTTCCTTGTGGACTTGGTTTTATTTTTTTATTGTTTTATTTTGTTTACATTGTGAAAGTTTTCTACTTTTAACTGGATGGTGGGGCTATCAAGTTTTAATTATGTACCCTTTAAAAAAACAACAACAACAACACAAAACAAAACTTGTTTTGTAATCTTGAGACTGTGACAGAGGGGAAATTCATTTATTTATTTATTTTTCCACCCATTATTTGGCATCTAAAATGACCCTGAACTGCACATTAGCCTTAATTACACAGTCATTAATTACAGTCTACATTTTTACAACAAAGTAACATTTTAAACTTTTTATTTTTTGTCAGTGCACAGACAAATGATTCTGAGAGAAGATGAATAACAGTTAAATATAGACATAAATCATCAGCAAAGAGACAAATGTAGGATCCCCATATGATCCATGTAGACAAATAAAGTACTACAACACAATTCACATTAGTTTAATAAATCAGATGTAGTCCAGTACAGCACAGTACCTTGAGTGTGTCCAGCGCGGATGATTGACATCAGCACTAAAAACAGAAGAAACACAGATATGAAGCATTTCCATTCTCACAACATGCCTATTTTTCGATGACACAGACTCTGAGCGGTTCCTACGAAAAGCTGCAGAAGGAGATCCTAGCCTGTGTGGGGCTGTCACCCATTTATGCAGCGCAGTAGTTGCACGACTGGAAATATAGGGTTACCGATTACCAGCCTGGGCCCAAATGGCCAGATTCACCCACCTGGCAATACACTGGCTCATCGCCGGGGAACCCACCACTGCTCAGGTAGCCGAGCAGGTGTTGGTTGACCATCTGCTTCAGGCCCTTCCCTGTAGTCTTCGGCAGGCGGCAGGCAGCAGGCAGCAGGAATGCGGAACCCTCACACCATTGGTGAGCTCATGATGCCCAATAAATTGGCGGAGACAGACCCACATCTCGAGGCTGGGGAGCCAGTGCCGCCTTTTCCCCAGAGGGTGAACCAGGAGAGACACATGCCATAGTACATGCCCACGGAACCACCCAGCTCGCCAAATCGGCCTGGATGGCAGGCTGTACTGTCCACAATTAACCGCCAGCAGGAGTGCCATGAGTGAAGAAAAAAATTAATGGACGGTTATACCAAGCCATGCTGGATTCAGGCAGTATAGTCAGCCTCGCGCAGCCCATAGTGTTACCCCAGCGTGTGAAGTCCAAGGCCCTCCTAACCATCACCTGTGTACATGGTGACACTTCTCACCATCTCGGCCACCCCAGGCACGTGGCCCATCAAGGTGGGGATCGTGAAGGATCTGCCCATCCCTGTGCTGCTCGGAAGAGACTGGCCTTTTTTCGGCCAACTGCTCGACGCCTCAACTCAGCCTGCCAGCCCTCACCGGGAACCGGCAAAAACGAAAGATGACCCGGGGTCCCCAGCGACGGCCCGTCTTGCTAACCTCAGACAGTGCCAGAGACAGTGAGGCCCCCTCCCAAAACTCTAATCTCTTTTATTATGTCTTCCAGCAGGTGTCGGGAGGGAGAATATTTTCAAAGGAGCAACACGGGGATGATTTGTTAAAACATTGCTGGTCACAATTGAGGGTGATCGAGGGAAAGGAGACACAGCCGCCGCCACATTCAGCTCCTAACTTTGTCATTCAGAATGGCCTACTTTACTGTGTCGCACAGCAAAGGGGGGAGGAAAAGAGGTGGAAGACAGAGACCGTGATGGAGTTGGCACATTCCCATCCAATGGTGGGCCACCTAGGGGCAAAAAACTCCACCCAACGGATCCGTGACCATTCTCACTGGTCTGGCCTGGATGCTGACGTGAAGCTATTCTTTCAAGCCTGTCCAACCTGCCAATGGTCGTCACCATGGACATTTCCCCCCCAGCCCGCTGATTCCACTGCCCATCATCGAGCTGCCCTTCGAACATATCGGGATGGATTTGGTTGGGCCACTGCTGAAGTCTGCCTGTTGCCACAAACACATCCTAGTGATAGTGGACTAAGCCATTCGCTACCCAGAAAGCTGTCCCCCTTCGCAAGGCCACGTTAAAAGCCATTGCCCAGGAGCTCTTCCTCCTCTGTAGTCGAGTCAACTTCCCCACAGAGATATTTTCAGATCAGGCCACCTTGTTCTTGTCCCGGCTAATGGCTGACCTTTGTTGCCTCCTGAAGTTAAAACAGCTAAGGACCACAGTCTACCACCCCCAAACTGATGGGCTGGTCTAGCGTTTTAACCAGATATTGAAGCAGATGCTCCATCGAAGGAGAAAAGAGGACCAACTATACCATGTCAGCCTCCTTAAGCGATGGGTCGGGACTAGGGCCCAACTGTCCACTATGGCCACCACTGAACCCGTGGTTGTGGATGTCAACCCCCATCTGTCGGCAGTTGCAACACCTGATTGGTCAATTCTCCGTTGTGTGCTCCAGCATGACGTCAGCACACCACCAAGAGCGATCATCAGGCAGAGGCCCTACCATGTCCCAGAGGCTCTGCGACACGCTATCAAGGAGGAGGTACAGGACATGCTGAAGTTAGGGGTAATAGAACTATCACGCAGCCCGTGGTCCAGTCCCATTGTCATGTCCTGAAGCCAGATTGCACCCTCCGCTTTTGCAACGACTTCTGACGCCTCAATGAGGTCTCCGAGTTTAACGGCTACCCGATGCCGTGGGTGGATCGCCTAGGGAGAGCCCGGTTCATCTCCAACCTAGACCTCACTAAGGGATACTGGCAAGTGCTGTTGACAAAGGTCAAGGGCCGAGGCCAAGCCAAAAATCGCGTTCTTGACCCCGAGTGGCCACTGGCAGTACCGGGTTCTCCCCTACAGCCGAGAAGCACCCGGCTGCAGCCTGCAGATCGAGGCACCTACTCTGATTGGTTCAATCGTCTTTCATAGACTTACATGATAGGAAATGTGTGTATAGTTGGTGTAGGACGGAGAATGCTGTTTAAAAAGCTAAAAACGCTGTACAGTTTTATAAAGCCTTCATAATGCACAAAAGAAGAAAAAAACATTAGGCTGTAACTCGCCATGTCCCTGAAATTATTGTTTTGTTAAATTAAGCTGATCTTTAGGCTAACATACGAATATAGTAAATTAATTGGGTTGATTAAGATGATCAGGTCTTCAGATAGAAGAATGAATTATGAATTAAATAATTTTAGAAAATTGTATTATTTCATATCATCAGAGTATGAGAAAGGAAAATGAAAGGAGTGTATCATTACTTTTTTAATTTATATAGCATGACAAGACAATTATTGTTACATATAATTATCCGCCATGCAGTTGATAAATGACACTGCAATAGTCTAATGTGTCTGCCAATTAAATTTTTATGAAACTTTACATTTTCTTTACTACATTGCAAAACATCCCCTTTATTTCAGGAAAATATGCTGCTCCTCGTTATTTGAAAGTGAAGAAATCGATAAATTTTTATTTCTATCGGCCAGTGATGATTCTGAAAGGACATACCTGTAAACCGTTGCTATAGTAACGAACACAATTTCATGATAATTATGCTCTTATTTTAGTGCAGTCTCACAGCCACTGTCAAATATTGAGATAAACTTTATAAAGTATCATCTATTCATATTAAATTGGTTTCTTCTCCGATATCCATTTTGTTACCAGTGAGCCGATTCTTTTCAATCAGCTGGAATGATTCGGGACATTCTACGTTTAATGTGGCTTAATGCATTAAAACAGTGTTTTTAAAAGACCAAACTCAGTAAACATTTTTAATAACACATTTTATTTACAGAAGCAGGTTATGGGTGGAAATTGAACGCTTTTTTTTTCGTATTATATCTGCTTGTCTGCTTGTGAATAGAATGCTTTATTAATAATTTGTTTACTGAGTTTGGTCTTTTTAAAACACTGTTTTAATGCATAAAGCCACGCACTTTCACGTTAAGTGTGCTTTTAGAACATCCCAATTATTCATTTGTGAATTAATCTGGTCAAGAAAAGTAAACTTGCAGCAGCTAACATCTCTTGATTCAGTAAATCAGATATAGTGAGTCAAGTTAACAATAAAAAACTGCATTATCGTAAAGGCTTTGTTAAAACTGTACAGCGTTTTTAGCTTTTTAAACAGCATTCTCCGTCCTACACCAACTACGCACACATTTCCTATCATGTAAGTCTAAGAAAGACGATCGAACCAATCAGAGTAGGTGTGGGGCGGGGTTGCACGTGCAGCCTCGATCTGCAGGCTGCAGCCGGGTGTACTTGCTACAGCCTGCACGGGGCCCCAGCAACCTTTCAGCGGATGATGGCCCCACCAAACATACGCGGCCGCCTACTTGGATGATGCCGTCATTCACTCAGAGAGGTGGGAGGAACACTTAGAGCGATTGAGGAGGGTGCTAATAGAGCTATGGCGGGCTGGACTGAAGCTAAGTACTTGAATGTAAAACCTCCTGAAGGTAAAACAGCTAAGGACCACAGGCTACCACCCTTAAACTGATGGGCTGGTCTAGCGTTTTAACCAGATATTGAAGCAGATGCTCCATCGAGGAGAAAAGAGGACCAACTATACCGTCAGCTCAGGACAGTTCAAATACAAAAAAACAGATGAATATACTTTCTCTTTTATAGGTTCAGAGCCCTCTTAATGGCTGTCTAGTTTTGGAAGGAAGAAGAAATGAAAGAGATGCTTTGTAAGTATGACCCTCAAAACTGTGAAAAGAGAGCACAGCTATATAAACATTATCCGCTGTTTCACAGACAAGGCCCAGACTAAAATGCATGTTCAAGCTGTCTCGTAATGATATCTTGTAAAATATCTTGTAATGAAACATCTTTCATTTTTTTGTAATGAAACTTTTACGAACTTTTACGGACTTTTAAATTAAATGTTCCCATCTGGTGGAATGAACTCCCCAACTCAATCCGAGCAGCTGAGTCCTTAGCCATCTTCAAGAATCGGCTTAAAACACATCTCTTCCATCTTTATTTGACCCTCTAACTTTAACACTCACTATTCCAATTCTATATTCTTAAAAAAATCTAACTACCTTTCTAATCTTTTTGTATTCTATTCTCTTTTCATTTATTATGCAATTGTATATGTGTGTGTGTGTGTGTGTTTGTGTGTGTGTGTGTGTGTGTGTGTGTGTGTGTGTGTGTGTGTGTGTGTGTGTGTGTATGTGTAAAGACCTCTAACTAGCTTGCTCTAATCTTTTTTTTTTTTTATTCTGTTTTCTTTTTATTTATTATATTATTTAAAATCCCATGCTACGTGTACTTGTTGCCGTTTACGCTGCCGGAAGGAACACGGAGCCGAAGATACACGAAATAAGGTTTTTATTAAATCCAACACATGGAGCACAGAGGTAGACACGCGTAAGTTGGTAGTCACTGGTTAGTAAGTAGTAGCCGAGGGGATGAAGGAGCCTGACGGAGCCGGAGGGACGGAGGGATGAGGCGAAGCCGGAGGAGTGGAGTCCCGAGGCATAGGATGGACGACGCCAGACCAAGGCGGAGCCGGAGGGACGAGGGAGCCAGGCAGAGCATGTGGACTGCCGGGCCACGGCGGAGAGGAAGAAGCTAGGAGCCATGGTGGAGCCGATGGGTCAACGGGCCGAGCCGGAGTCCAGGCCTCAGAGGCTGGAGGCGGAGGTGAGGGAGACGCCGACCAAGGCGGCGCGGGAGGATGGCAGTCCCGCTGAGCTCGCACCACAATGATGGTAGGCTGAGGGCGAGCAGAGGGGCTGCCAGACGACAGCGGAGGAGGAGGCAGGAGTGGGTGGGAGAGTGGGAATTTCGGAGGAGCAGGCACTGGAGTGAACTCTGGGGCTGGAGCCCTTCCTGGGCTTAACTGGGGATCAGGAGCCCGTCCTGGGCTTAACGGGGGATCAGGAGCCCGTCCTGGGCTTAACGGAGGATCAGGAGCCCGTCCTGGGCTTAACGGAGGATCAGGAGCCCATCCTGGGCTTAACGGGGGATCAGGAGCCCGTCCTGGGCTTAACGGGGGATCAGGAGCCCAACCTGGGCTTAACGGAGGATCAGGAGCCCGTCCTGGGCTTAACGGGGGATCAGGAGCCCGTCCTGGGCTTAACGGAGGATCAGGAGCCCGTCCTGGGCTTAACGGAGAATCAGGAGCCCGTCCTGGGCTTAACGGAGGATCAGGAGCCCGTCCTGGGCTTAACGAGGGATCAGGAGCCCGTCCTGGGCTTAACGGAGGATCAGGAGCCCGTCCTGGGCTTAACAGAGGATCAGGAGCCCGTCCTGGGCTTAACGGGGGATCAGGAGCCCGTCCTGGGCTTAACGGAGGATCAGGAGCCCGTCCTGGGCTTAACTGGGGATCAGGAGCCCGTCCTGGGCTTAACTGGGGATCAGGGACTGGGGATCACAGTCTGTACGACCCTCCACCTCATTTTGACCCAATTGGCGCTCCACATTTTGCTCCCTCGTGGTGGGCAGTGTCGCCGGCTCTCGCACCTGGTCTGACGGGTTGCCCTCTGGCTCTCTGTCATCGGTGGGCTCGGGCTTATGCCCCGTACCGTGGGGAGATTGTAGGCTGGGCTCTGGGTCCAGAGTGGACCTGGCGAGATCCTCCATTGGGCTGACAGTGAGAGGTGACCCATTTCTCACCAGAGTCCACTCTATAAATGTGGCGAAATCCTCCCGAGGACCATCTTCGGGCGACAACGCTCTGCACTTGGAGTTCAAGCTGGCGTGATAAAAGGAGCAGAGCGCGTGGTCCGGGTAGCTGGTGGCATTAGCTAGCAAGAGAAACCGTTTGGTATGGTCCTCGAGAGAAAGTTCTTCCTGCTCCAGCATGAGGAGCAGGAATTCGGGGCTATAGAGGGGATCCATGGACACACTACGGAAAGAAAAAACTGTGGAGAAAACGGAAAACAAAATGGAGGGGAAAACACGCAATTTTCAAACTTTTTAAGGTCGGGTCTTCTGTTACCGTTTACGCTGCCGGAAGGAACACGGAGCCGAAGATACACGAAATAAGGTTTTTATTAAATCCAACACATGGAGCACAGAGGTAGACACACGTAAGTTGGTAGTCACTGGTTATTAAATAGTAAGTAAGTAGACCCGACAACACAGAACTCAAAGGACAAGGTTTAAGTACGAGGGATAATTGGGAAAACACAGGTGGATGGCATGACTAAATTAACAGGGACATGGAACACATGGGGAAATGAAGAGACACACCTGGAAACTAATCGATCCAAACACGGAAGACAGAAACTGGGTCACAGGGGCAAAAACACACAAACTGAGTCCAGATATGTAACAGTACTGTGTTAACCTAACTGAGACTTGTTATAGCACTTATATATCATTGCTCTTTTTGTTGTTTTTGATTGCTTCCACTGTCTACATCTGTAAGTCGCTTTGGATAAAAGCGTCTGCTAAATGAATAAATGTAAATGTTATGTAAATGTAAATCTTAAAATATGTCAGTGCCATTGTCTTGTCTCAAGATGTACACCAGTAAAGTTCTTAAGGCATTTTTATGAAAGTTAGTATCCTGATTTAACTAAGGTCTGGTCCTGACTTAAGCTAAGCGCTGTCTGTGAAACCCTGTCTCTTTGTTCAAACATTAAAAGTTATACAAGAACGGAACAATTTTCTTATTCAAATCAGGCATGTAAATACATTTAAATCACTTTATGCACTAAAGACATACACTTATTCCACCTTCACACTAAAACTCAGATCAGCTGTCTGTCCTGTGGATTAACTGAGACCTGTTCTGAGGAGAATCACTTTATTGACTGGCACACTGCACAATTAAATCAACTTATGACAACTGTAAATTTAATGTTTGCTCTTTACAGAAAAGTTGTCAATGACAAGCCTGAAATTACCCAGATGGTATTTCAAAAGCCAGCTCTTTTTACAGTAAACCAGGTTTGTATAAGTGCATTCATCCCATGTTTTATTTGCCATAATTACAAGATTCCAACTTGGAAGAAGCATTCATGTCCTTGTAGAACTCATAATTATCATCTGTAATCTGAGAATTTTCTGAGAGCTTCTATTTGTATCATGTGACTGTATCTGACTGCTGCAAATTAATTTATTCATCGATAGCGATGCCATAGAAATGGACTGTACCCGTTCCAAGGACATGAACAGCTCCAAGTAGAACAGAGTATTTGACAACAGCATTATCTGATTTGATAATATCTTTATCGATCTGTTTTTCCTCTGTTAGGATGCAGCTGACAAGACACACTCCAGTAAGAGTCCTCAGCGTTGATCAAGCAAGTCCACACCTAAACCCATGTAGAGTGAAAATCATCTTGGAAGGAAACTTGGTAATAGATTAACTGACGATGTGTTTATTTATTTATTTTTTGTTTAGGCCAAGTTATTTATTTTTCATTGGCTCAAATTATAAAATATACTGTAGATGTGAATCATTAACTTAACTTTAATTAGATGAATAAAAAACATTTTTACAGTGTGGAATATGTTCATATGTTAATAGGGCCAGAACCTTTTCCCAGAACTAATTGTGGAACTTACCACTTTTGGGCGTTTTTAGTACAGGACTGTCTTTTTCAAGAACCAAATTGGCTCCAGTTTTGGTGCAGGGTCTAACCAGCACAACGGGTACTAACCGTGACATAAGTAGACATTGATAAAAAAACAGAAGATAAATTAAAGATAGTTTGTAGGAGGCTCTATTAATTCTTTATTGTTCAGATTAAGGAGATGATATGTTACGTGTGGATCAGATACAGAGTTTCTGAATCAAAAACAGAACTAACAAATATTGCTACAAGTGTGACTGCATCATATAATAATTATTAATTATTAATAATATTAATAATGTTCATCGTCTGGCTGACTACGTCTTGTATTAATTTTTCTAAAAATCCTGTCATACGTGCACAAACTGACAGTCACCACCAGAGGTAGGTAGTAACAAGTTACATTTACTTCGTTACATTTACTTGAGTAATTTTTTGGGGTAACTAATACTTTTCGGAGTATATTTAAAGATGGGTACTTTATACTCTTACTTGAGTAAATTTTTGGGTAAAAATCTGTACTTTTACTTCGTTACTGTGGGCGACGCTCTTCTCGTTACTTTATCTTAATGCAATAAATTTTATAAATGCTTCAGTTTATTCCAAACGCGCCGTCTACTTTTCTCTGGGCAATGAGCGATGCCCATTCGTGAATGATTCATTCTTTTGAGTCAATTCTGTTCAAAGGCTTGATCAAACCAATTGGCAAACGAGTGAATTGGTTCATGAATCAGTTTGAATGATTCGTTCAGCTCCCTGCCGCACACGCTGAGCGTCTGTGGTTCACTCGGAGTTGTAACGTTTAAGAACAGAAAGAGCGTTGAAAACGTGGCTATGGAACTGCACTGAATTGAAAGCAAATCTGCAAAGGCTATTATTTGCTTGCGATGGAGATCCTTATTAGATGAAAACTGCGTGTGCTGTCTACTGTTCAATAGGTAATAATTTGGGCTACATTCGATTACAGTACACGATAGCACTGTGACATTAGTTTGTTGTACGTGTGTGGCTTATAACAGAGGGGAGTCAAGTTGAATGCAGCTTCCAAAAGACAAAAAATAGCCGATTAAGATTTTATTAATTTTAATACAATCACACCGGCGGGAGTACGTTCAGCGAGTCATCATCAGCTTCTAAATTCAGATCTGTGATTGCTTGCTGGCGCTGAGACAGAGATAGATGTGTTTTTACAGCACTGCGCATTATAACCAATCACACATGATTCTTTTGAGTGTATTAAAGCATTGGCCAATCAGAGGCGTTCAGATGAGTCATCGCTAAAATGACGGTGCTTCCTTCCCTCGCTCACTGACTGAATACCTCTTTCTGGCGAATTCTCTCGTCAGAAACAACAAAGTGCAGATGTGTGTACGAATCTATAATAAAGATATTGATTTCACAGTGTTAACAGGTTCAGTGATTTTAATGGTAGTTTCTGAGAGTGATTGAAATCTAGACTGTCAGTGAAAATTATCTTTAATAATGTAAATGTTATTTTCTCTCTTTCTGAACAATGAAAGATTAGTAGCAATATTTATATCACATTAACTTTCAATGTTAAATTCACATTTAATATAAAGTCAGTCGTATTAAAAATATGTTATGGCATGACACCTATATCTGTTACTTAAGTAAACAGACAGGGTTTTAGTGAAAAAAAAAAAAAGTTTTATAACAAATTACATAAATTGGAGTAAAGGCTGATGAAATATATACATTTATACACACACACATATATTACATTCATTTTATCTATATATCTAAATAAAAATAGGCTCAGTATATATGACCCAAAGTAACTAGTAACTAACTACTTGAGTAGATTTTTTATCCGATACTCTTTTACTCTTACTCAAGTAACTATTCAAGACTAGTACTTTTACTTTTACTTGAGTAAATATTTCTAGAAGTACTTTTTTTTGGGTACTCTACCCACCTCTGGTCACTCACCACTTATAAGCTATTACTCTATATTGTAGAAACATAATTTTCTGTAAAGTTGCTTTGTAACGATTACTTTGTAAAAAGCGCTATACAAATAAACTTGAATTGAATTGAATTGAATTGATTGGCCAGATGCATTTGAAAAAGCCCTCACCCACCATGATTTAAAACACTATGTAACATAATGTAAACATTGTGTCAACTTATTTCGCGAGTATGACGAACAGCAATAAATGTACGGACACTGAAGTGTAGGCACTTGTAGCACTGCTAGTTGTCGTTGGAGATTATTATTCCTTTTTCCGTTCTTTAATTTACCTTGCTGTTAGAGTTTGCTAGAAACACTGAAAAAAAAAATCACATCTTGTGATTTTAAAGCATATTTACTTATTATTAAGAAAATTTAGAAAACCAATACTGAAAACATGAAATTTACAGCAATATCACTACTAGGTAAAATATTTAATCTAAAAAAGAAAAATACTAGAAGTAAATAAGACTGTTTCAATGAAAAACATCAAACAATATAGCTACATAGTAACATAAACTCTGAGTGGCGCCGATACAGGATGGCTGTCTCCGTGACGTGCTCTGCAGTTGTTTTTGTGTTTTTGTTAGTTTGTCCTGTCTTTAGTTATATTCCTGCAATCAGTTTCACCAGGGACGAATTGCTGGATATTCGGCAACACACATCTCCCGATATTTCACCGGTTTTCGACTATTCTGATGTTTTGCTGGACATTCTTGTCGGCGGAGCGGCTGCCCTGATCACACGCTTCAAGAGGACGCGCAGACGGGGAAAGCGAGCGGGAGCGCTCGTGAGACTCAGAAAACGCGGATTTCGAACGCCGTTGCCTAGCATCCATCTGGCAAATCTCCGCTCTCTACCCAACAAAACGGACGAACTGCTTCTGCTCTCTCGGACAAATAAAGATTTCTCCCACTCTGCTGCTCTGTGTTTCACGGAAACTTGGCTGAATGACGCCATACCGGACAGCGCGCTCCATCTGCCGGACTTTCAGCTGTTTAGAGCGGATCGCGACGCAGAATCAACGGGGAAATCGCGCGGCGGCGGGACATGCTTTTACATCAATGAACGGTGGTGTACAGATGTAACTGTGTTAAAGAAGACGTGCTGCTCAAATCTCGAAACGCTCTTCATTAACTGCAAGCCGTTCTATTCGCCGCGGGAGATTCATTCGTTCATTCTGGTTAGTGTTTACATCCCTCCTCAAGCGCACGTGAGCTCAGCTTTACAGAAACTCGCTGAGCAGATCACAGAGACCGAACAACAACACCCAGACTCTGTTTTAATCATTCTTGGGGACTTTAATAAAGCCAATCTCTCCCGTGAACTGCCAAAATACAGACAGCATGTTACCTGTCCCACAAGAGACAGTAATATATTGGATCACTGTTACACAACAATAAAGGATGCATTTCACTCTGTTCCACGAGCAGCTTTAGGACATTCTGATCACCTTCTGGTTCATCTTATACCGACCTACAGGCAGAAAATAAAATCAGCTAAACCTGTATTAAGGACTGTAAAAAGATGGACTAATGAAGCAGAGCAGGATTTACAATCTTGTTTTGACCTCACTGATTGGAGTGTTTTTGAAGCTGCTGCCACCGATCTGGACGAACTCACAGAGACCGTAACATCATATATCAGTTTCTGTGAGGATATGTGTATTCCTACCAAGACTCAACTAAATTACAACAATGACAAACCGTGGTTCACTGCAAAACTAAGAAGATGCTTACAGGAAGGGGGACAATGTCTTGTATAAACAGGCTAAATACACACTGGAAAAGGAGATCAAAGTGGCAAAGAGGAATTTTTCTGACAAAATAAGGACTCAGTTCACTTCGAACGACTCAGCATCAGTGTGGAAAAGCCTAAAGAAGATCACCAATTACAAGACACCACCCCCCCAGCACTGTGGAAAATCAACGACTGGCAGACGATCTGAACGAGTTTTACTGCAGGTTTGAAAGAACACCCATCACCTGCCCTGAACACCTCTCCACACAACCGCTCACACCAATAACAACTCCTGCAACCAACCCTGAATGCCTCTCAAAACAAACGTTCACACCATTCACAGCTCCTGCAACCAACCCTGAATGCCTCTCCAAACAAACGTTCACACCATTCACAGCTCCTGCAACCCATCCTGATCACCTCTCCAATCAACCGCTCTCACCATTCACAACTCCTGCAACCAACCCTGATCACCTCTCCAATCAACCGCTCTCACCATTCACAACTCCTGCAACCAACCCTGAACACCTCTCCAATCAAGCGCTCTCACCATTCACACCTCCTGCATCCCCCCTCTCCCCCACACCTGCAATACAGATCAGCGAGGATGCGGTGCGCCAGGTCTTCAGGAAGCAGAAAAGGAAAAAAGCACCAGGCCCAGATTGTGTTACACCAGCCTGTCTGAAATCCTGTGCTGTCCAGCTGGCCCCCATCTTCACAAAGATCTTCAACAGATCGCTGGAGCTGTGCGAAGTCCCTTCATGCTTCAAACGCTCCACCATCATCCCCATCCCAAAGAAATCCAAAATTACAGGACTAAATGACTACAGGCCTGTGGCTCTAACGTCTGTAGTCATGAAGTCATTTGAAAAACTGGTGCTGGCCCACCTGAAGGACATCACTGGACCCTTGCTGGATCCTCTTCAGTTTGCCTACAGAGCAAACAGGTCTGTGGACGATGCAGTAAACATTGGACTGCATTATGTTCTGCAACACCTAGACAGACCGGGGACCTATGTGAGGATCCTGTTTGTGGACTTCAGCTCTGCCTTCAACACGATCATCCCAAACCTCCTCCTGCCCAAACTAACTCAGCTCTCCGTGCCCACCTCCGTCTGTCAGTGGATCAACAGCTTCCTGACAGACAGGCAGCAGCTAGTGAGGCTGGGAAAATACACATCCAGCACCCGTACAATCAGCACCGGAGCTCCCCAGGGCTGTGTTCTCTCCCCACTGCTCTTCTCCCTGTACACTAATGACTGCACATCTAAGGACCCCTATGTCAAGCTCCTGAAGTTTGCAGATGACACCACACTCATCGGCCTCATTCAGGACGGTGACGAGTCTGCTTACAGACAGGAGGTTAAAGAGCTGGCTGTCTGGTGCAGTCTCAACAACCTGGAGCTTAACACGCTCAAAACAGTGGAGATGATCGTGGACTTCAGGAGAAACCCCCCTGCACTCCCCCCACTCACCATCATGAACAGCACTGTGACTGCAGTGGAGTCATTCAGGTTCCTGGGCACCACTATCTCTCAGGACCTGAAGTGGGACATTCACATTGACTCCATTGTGAAAAAGGCCCAGCAGAGGTTGTACTTCCTTCGCCAGCTGAGGAAGTTTAACCTGCCACAGGAGCTGCTGAAACAGTTCTACTCCACCATCATCGAATCCATCCTCTGCACTTCAGTAACTGTCTGGTTCAGCTCAGCTTCTAAATCGGACCTCAGAAGACTACAGAGGGTAGTCCGGACTGCTGAGCGAATTATCGGTACAACCCTCCCATCTATTCAAGAACTGTACTTATCCAGAGTGAGCAAAAGGGCTGTTAAAATCCCTCTGGACCCCTCACATCCAGCACACTCCCTCTTTGAACTGTTGCCATCTGGTCGACGCTACAGAGCACTGAGCGCCAGAACGACCAGACACAGGAACAGTTTCTTCCCTCAGGCAATCCATCTTATGAACAGCTGATAATAACTGTGGGACACACTACACTATTTATATTTATATACACTACACTTTTTATCCAACACACATACTTAGCGTACACGTAAATCTTTTGCACATAATATACATGTACATACATGGAACACACTATACTACTTATATTTATATTTATATACACATACACTTATTTATCCAACACACATACTTAGCGTACAGTTACAATTTTTCCACATAATATACATGTACATACATAAATGCTCTTTTTAATATACCTGCCATACATTGTCAATTTGTATATTGTCAATCCTTACCCACCTATTTGTATTTTTTTGTATTTTTTATTCCTTATTGTGTTTTTTGTTCTGTCGCTGTTATGTTGCACTTCGGAGCTCTGTCACGAAAACAAATTCCTCGTATGTGTGAACATACCTGGCAATAAAGCTCATTCTGATTCTGATTCTGATTCTGATTCTACATTGCGATCATGAATTTTGAAAAATACTAAACTTACACAGTGATGACATTTCTATCCATCTCAAACCATTTTAAGTGCAAAGTATCAATGAGGAAAAGTCAAACAATACCATCATAACAAAAATTGAATATTAAAGAGGATTAAACTCATAGCAATAACATTGCTAATATAGGACTCGACATTAAGCTTTTACATGAGCTTGTCCTTCGGACAAGTAAATCAATCATTCACTTGTCAGAGTAAAAAAGTTACTTGTCCGGGGAAAAAAAGTTTTTTTTTTTTTTTTGCACAAATGTAATTTATTCAGAAGCAGTCTAATCAGTGCTCTATCAGGTATTACTTTAATCAGTATTTTTTTTGTATTTGCCTTAAATTGATTGCTGTTACACTTTATCTTAAAATGATTAAACTTTCTAACTTTTAAAAGTTAAATGTAGATGTCTACATTTACGTTGAATTCTTACATGTTATCCTTAAATTAAATTAGAATAATAAGACATCATGGTTGTTATTATTATTAAATGAAATCAGTATCAACAAACTCCATCTTTCCAAATGAATAAATTATGTTTTTAGATTAATGTTTTACTTTTTTGACATACAAAATTTGAAATGTTGGAAAAATACACTGATACTTTTAAATATGATATTAATCCAGTAGGTGGTGACAAGTCACTGCCTTAATGAGTGAATCACTGATTCAACCAATTCGGTCAAACGGCTGATTCATTCAATAAATGAAGCAAGTAAACGTTTTTATGAATGGCTCACTGAATCATTGACTCATTTAAAAATGAATCATTTAGTAACAAAAGACTCTTGTTCGCAGATGTCCGACTGTTCTGCCTTGGCTTTGCTCAGAAATATTTTTTGTTTTAAATGGAACAAAAACGACCCATAATGTGTCTTAAATGTAAGTCAGTTAATATTACTTGTTTATTTAACTGAAGATGTATAAAATCAATATCACATTTGCAATCAAGCTGAAAGTCGGAAAAACATAACTCCTGGTCGTGTGATGTTGCACATTTTATACAGAATATTTATATTTTTTTCAACCGCAGTGTTTCTTTGTGTGTGCTGTTCTTATAGTTTTGTTTTCTCCGCGAGTCGGAAAGACTGCACGAGCCTCTGACGCGACCTTGATGCTCAATACATTAGGCTATCTGTTATTAGTCACCGTTTGCACCGAAAGTAATACAATCTAAATCATTCTCTTCAAAGTTTCGGTATTGCCCTAGTTATTGTTTGTTATAAAAATTTTGATCAGGTTACTTGTCCGTTCTGGCAAGTACAATTCTCTTTCATTTGCCCTTTCACTAAATCCACTTGTCCCGGACAAGCATTAATGTCGAGCCCTGGCTAATATATAGAGACCATTTCCAGGTCAAATATTCGATCTCAAAACACTTGAGGTGCATAAGGTAACGTTAGTAACAATGAAGAAAAATCAACATTACAAAAATATATTAAAGGACATGAAATTCCCAGCAATAACTTTGATAGGTCAAAAAAATCCATTGTCAGCAAATGAATCTATGGTAGGCAGAGTTTACACTGAATAGTGAAATTTTTCCCTCGTCTTTCTTTAAAAATTAAATGATGTCTGAACATCCAGTGATTAAAGGCTGCGTTCCCCTCCATTTTCCATTATCTTCTTGCTGATTTATTCTGAGCGTGATTCTGACTCCCCTCCCCCTCTCCGCCGGAAAAAAATAGAAGAATCATGAATATATTTAAGCAACAGGTTTATTAGGAAAAAATATAAACGTAAAAAAAAAATTTAGGAGAATCAATGAATTGTGAATGACTTATTACCATTGTGTAAATAATATGTAATCATGTAATCCATAAAAAAGTAACTGTAGTCTGATTACGAGTATTTTAAAAAGTAGTTTACTCTAATTACAAGTACTTGAGTTTTGGAATCTGATTACGTAATCCAGATTACATGTAATCCGCTACTACCCAGCTCTGCTTACTAGAACACACTGTCTGTGTGAATGCAATGCTTTAAATGGTACTGGAAATAGGTTGTGCAAAATCGTCAGAGTACTTTAGTGTTGTACATTTAGTTCTGGAATCTTTCTGAATCTCTAACAGAGAAACTATTTTAAGATAAAATACCATACACACCAAACTCATATTAACACAAATACATCTGATTCAACTGAACTGCTGAAAATAATTAGTGTGAACTTCATAAACAGCAAGAGCACATGTCCACAGAGCCTCCATCTTTCACAAGCAGCTCAGATAAATACATGTTCTCTGAAACTCTGTATCTGATCCACATGCAACACATCATCACATTAATCTGAACAATAAAGAATTCATAGAGCCTCCTACACACAATCATTAATTTATCTTCATCTGAACACTGTTAATAACAGAAAAACTGAAGATAGAGTAGAATATAGTGAAATACTCACAGATCATGAGAGGCAGTGCACTGGAGCCCATACTGACACATTAACAGACTGTTTTAACAGAGATGCGTCTCTAAATCAGACACTTCCTGCATTTCACAGTTCAAAAAGAGATGAGGGAGGAGACACAACTCTACACAGAAACACAAAACAGGAAGAAAAAGAGATTGATTGTAAGATATTTCACATTTATTTTGGAATGGTCACACAATCAGAGACATAATATAAACATCAACACATGTATAAATTACACAAAAGTGACACATCTTCAGCTGGATTCTTTATTGAGAACATGATGTTTGACGATGCAGTCATTCAGTCTTTCAGTCATATTCAGTTTAATATACAGTTTAGAGAGCAGGTATTACAGGTCAAGACAAAAACTTTTTTAACTTTAAAGCATCTAAGGCAGCAATTTGATGCTTGCCACAACTGTTCAGACTGGAGCAGGACCACCAAAAGTCCTCACAGACAAAAGGTGATCGTCTCAGGTGCAGAACAAGAACTGGCTGAAGCCTCTCACTAGAAATGTTGCTTCACCGGCTGCTATTTTAAACTAAAGATGCAGAATAAGAATAACTATCTTCCCCATTCTGATTAAAACTAATAGAGTAGAAATAGAGCTGACGTCAAACCACAATCATCAGCTCAACCTTTATTAGGCCTCTTAACACTTCTGTCATTTTCTCTCTACACGCAGTTTCTAAAGTTACCAATAAACAAATAACAATGTGTCTTCATGTTTTTTGTTGTTGTTGTTGTTGTTGTTTTACTAGCCTACCTTCCTAAAATGAGGCCCACTATATCAAGTAGAAACAACCAACAAAATGTTGTGACTTCCATTACAAGTGTGGCGCTTGGTCAAGTTAGTTAATCTCTACTTTTAATCCGACTACGCCACCCTGGGGGGCACCAGGGAAATAACTCCCAAGAAGGACACACAGGTAAGTGTTACCATTTGGACAGGCAGATGACAGGAGACGTGAGGGACAATACAAAAACACTTTATTATAAAATGATCACCACCAATAAAAACTCGCTCTCAAGACTCTTACACGCAACAGATACCTCCTCTGAGCCCAGCTTGGCGGGAACAGGGCAGGCCGGCTGCAATCCAAAAGGGTGTCCAAACCCACCTCAAGTCACCGCAAATCAAACCAGCACACCCACACCCTAAGAACCTTGTCAGCACACACAGCACACGGGGTAGCACACGGTGTAGCACACGGTGTAGCACACCACTCGAGTGAAGCAGCTAGCCTTCCCCGTTCCGCGCCAAATCCTCAGTGGCTCCTGGAGAGAGAGAAAAAAAGAAGGACTCATAGTAACAATCAAAATAACATACGCAAAATAATGAAAAGAAATTAAAGTAAAGACACCCGATATGGCAGCTTTAATACTCCAGTCCAATCAGCGACTAGTGGCCCAAAAATAACAGAACCGGGGATGAAAAAGAAACAAAACACAAACTTATATTATGGTAATAAACAGGGGAAGTGTCTACAAGTAATCTCACAAACAGAGTTTACCACAACGTAAACCCACTGTTAGACAAAACCAAAATTTTACATAAACACAGAAAACAACCTGGCAAAACAAAAAAATAAATAAAGTTACATAACAAAACTAAATAACCCTGGTAGGCAGCCGGGCAGACGCAATGTTAGAAAACTAGCCTTCCACCATATCTGCCAGGTAATCACCTGGCGTTAATCCAGCAGCACACACTGAAACAAATTGAACTGAGAAAACGTTGCAGGGAAGCAAAACAGCAGCGGCGTCGCGTGCAGCGTTCTCCACTATGGATTAGAGACAGTGATGATCCATTCTCCATTCACAGTTTAGGTAGAATCACTATCGAACGCAGCATTGTATGGTTACTCACAACCAGTGCTGCAGCTCTGTTTACTGGCCAGCGTTTACCCGCATCTGCCAGAGTGTCTTTACTGAAAGCAACTCCGCCAGAAACCGGTTACAATGCCGTCGCCACCAGCCCCGCTTAAGGGAACCGAGAACCGAAACAAAATGCCAGGAAGTGGGAAACCCAGACCTACGAGGACCTGTAAATCCGTCAAAATAAGGGTCCTTAAATATTAAGGCCGTGTCCCCCTTATTGGAGTATCAAAGCCCCACTCAACAAGGACCAATCAGCAGGCCAAATCACTTATCCGGCCACATTCTACCCCCATTTTTTTTTTTTTCGGCGCCCCGACGATGACCCCAAGACCCTCTCCTCTGTCGTGGCATACTAATACCCTATTCTTGGCCCATGTCCCACGGCCTAAACAGAATAGAGATCCTGTTAGACGTAGGAGCTGGTATTGCAGCAACACCCAAGCCCCCCTCCTCGATGGCACGGGGTAACCGGTGCGGATTTGAGTGGTGACCTGCAGTAGTATGACCAGTTCTCCGCAATGGGATGTTCTCTGTGCACGGAAGACTCTCCGACAGCCTATCAGGCGCTGGTATTACCCCGAACGCCAAATTAGGAGCCCCAGAGCCCCCCCATACCGGTGCCCCTTCCTCCGCATCTACTGGTCTACCCTGTGATGTAGAGGGCACCAGAGACACCAGAACCTGAGGCACCAGGCCCTGACTTACCCGAGGAGTCTCTGACACCAACATCACCAGATCAGCATCTTCAGAGGACACCTCTAGGGGAAGCTCCTCTTCCTCCACCACTGGGGGATCTAGGGAAACTGGGACCGGACCATCCCTCCGGATCCGAGCCTTCAAGGCTGAGCGATGAACGCATTTAACCTTACCCAAGTCTCCCACTGGTGCAATAGTATATACCGCCCCACCCTTTGTAGGTGCCCTCATGACCTGATACACCACCGGGCTCCACAGGTCCTGAATCTTATGACGACCTCTAGCGCCATACTCACGTAGGTATACTAACTGGCCCTCCCCCAGTGGTGCCTCACGGACGGTCTTCCCCGTGCCCCCTCAAAAGCCACCTGAAGCCTAACCTGATGCTCCCTCATCCACTCGTGCACGCTACCCACCCTAACCTCCTGTACTCTACCCAAGAGGAAGTCCACGGGGAGCCTTGGTTCTTGCCCAAACATTAAAAGGTATGGGGATTCACCCGTCGACTGATGAGGGGTAGTGTTGTAACAGAACCGCACTTGCGGGATGCATAAAGCCCAGTCGGTTTTCCTGGACAAAGGCAGAGCACGGAGAAGATTGTGCAAGGTCCTATTAAAGAGCTCACACTGCCCATTCCCCGCCGGGTGATAAGGGGTAGTACGAGACTTTTCCACATCATACAATACGCAAAGCTGCTGTACTAGGGAGGACTCAAACTTTCGGCCCTGGTCGGAGTGTATTCGACTGGGGACACCAAATCTATAAAACCATTCCGCCACCAGGACTTGGGCCACTGTTTCCGCCCGTTGATCTCGTGTAGGGACAGCCAAAGTGTACTCCGTGAAGACATCGGTCATAACCAACATGTTCTCCAGCCCTGACCGAGACTGCTCTAACACGGTGAAGTCTATGGCCACTATTTCATTAGGTCTAAAAGCCAAAAGATGGCCCATGAAGCTATTAGGATGGGGTTGGGTGTCTTTAGCGGCCTGGCACCGTTCACACTCTTGACACCATAGTGCTACATCAGCTGCCAGGCCCGGCCAATAGCATCGCTGCCGCACCAACTCAGTGGTGCGTTCCATCCCCTGGTGCCCATGCTCCTGATGTAACAGCATAAGCACTTTGTGATGCAATAGCGCTGGTAACACCACCTGCAGGGACTCTTCTCCCCCATCCGAGCGGAAAATTCGGCGATGCAGTACTCCGTCCTGCTCACACAACCGACTCCACTGGCGCAACAGGTTCACCACAGCTTTAGGCAGCTGTTGACGCTCCTCAGCACTCGGAGGAACCCCACGCCTCCAAAACCTCACTACCTCACTTATAACGGGGTCCTCCTCCTGCAATGACTGCATGTCCACGGCAAGACCGGGGAGAGCCGTAACGGCTGCTTGAGAACCCACCTCGGTCTTCTCCGCCTGCCTTACGATGGCTGGGAGAGCGGTACCGGGAAGTAACCCCTCCAATTCACTCTGAATGGAGGGACCCTGCCGGGAGAGGGCATCCGCGTTCCGGTTGCTCCTTCCAGAGAAGGATACCTTAGTTCGAAATCAAAGGCCGCTAATTGCGCAGCCCACCGCTGCTCCGTGGCTCCGAGCTTGGCGGTAGTAAGGTGGCTGAGGGGGTTGTTATCGGTGAATACGACACACCTCTGCCCCAGCAGGTATTCTCTGAACTTCTCAGTCATGGCCCACTTAAGTGCCAAAAACTCCAACTTCATGGATCTGTAATTTGACATATTTCTCTCCGTGGGCCTAAGACTGCGGCTAGCATAAGCTATGGGCCGCACCTTCCCTCCCTGTTCCTGGGACAGCACCGCTCCCAAACCTCCATGGCTAGCATCTACTTCCAAGAGAAAGGGAAGGGAGAAGTCAGCATAGGCCAATACCGGAGCAGAGGTGAACCTACTCTTCAATTCTTTGAAGCTCACCTGACCCTGCTCTATCCATGCCGCACCAAAACTTAAATCCGCTCGGGCCCTGGGCTTACGACCAGCAAACTCCGCTACCAGCCGGTGCAGAGGAGCCGCCAACTTGGCGAAACCTTCTACAAACCGCCTATAATAACTGGCGAAACCCAGGAACGAACGGAGCTCGGACACCCCTTTAGGGCATGGCCATTGCTTCACTGCCTCTATCTTGCTTGGATCGGTCGATACTCCTTTGGCCGAAATTACGTGTCCCAGGTAACTTACCTCCTGTTGAAAAAATGTACATTTAGATAATTTAGCCTTCAACCCGTCTCGCTCTAACCGACTCAAAACCAACTCTAACCGCTCTAGATGTTGTTCCACCGAGGATGAAAACACCACTATATCATCCAATGTGAATGATAACAATGACAACAATGTTGTGAATGACAACAATGTTGTGAGTTCGAGCCCCGGGCCGGCAGGAATTGTGGGTGGGGGGAGTGCATGTACAGTTCTCTCTCCACCTTCAATACCACGACTTAGGTGTCCTTGAGCAAGGCATCGAACCCCCAACTGCTCCCCGGGCGCCGCAGCATAAATGGCTGCCCACTGCTCCGGGTGTGTGCTCACAGTGTGTGTGTGTGTTCACTGCTCTGTGTGTGTGCATTTCGGATGGGTTAAATGCAGAGCACAAATTCTGAGTATGGGTCACCATACTTGGCTGAATGTCACTTCACTTTCACTTTTTTTTTTCACTTTCAAGTACAAAAGAAGGGACTGACACTGCTGGTCCCCAAACAACCTTTCCATCAACCTCTGGAAGGTGCTCGGGGCGTTGCAGAGCCCGAATGGCATACGGTTCCATTTGAAAAGACCGAAAGGGGTGCAAAAGGCGGTCTTGTGTTTATCACCCTCCGTGACCGGAACCTGGTTATACCCACTGGTGAGGTCCATGGTGAAAAACCACCGGGCCCCCGTCCGTGAGTCCAAGGTTTCCTCTATTCGCGGCAGAGGAAAAGCATCTTTTCGGGTTTTTGCGTTCAGCTGGCGATAGTCTACGCACATACGTAACGTACCATCCTTCTTTTTGGCCAACACAATGGAGGAGGCGTAAGGACTGCAACTCTCTCTAATAATGCTTGTATCCAACAACTGGTTTATATGCGTTTTTACCACATCGTACTCTGACGGAGGTATCCGCCGGTACCGTTGTCGGACTGGAATAGACTCTGAGTGGCGCCGATACAGGATGGCTGCCTCCGTGACGTGCTCTGCAGTTGTTTTTGTGTTTTTGTTAGTTTGTCCTGTCTTTAGTTATATTCCTGCAATCAGTTTCACCAGGGACGAATTGCTGGATATTCGGCAACACACATCTCCCGATATTTCACCGGTTTTCGACTATTCTGATGTTTTGCTGGACATTCTTGTCGGCGGAGCGGCTGCGCTAATCACACGCTTCAAGAGGACGCGCAGACGGGGAAAGCGAGCGGGAGCGCTCGTGAGACTCAGAAAACGCGGATTTCGAACGCCGTTGCCTAGCATCCATCTGGCAAATCTCCGCTCTCTACCCAACAAAACGGACGAACTGCTTCTGCTCTCTCGGACAAATAAAGATTTCTCCCACTCTGCTGCTCTGTGTTTCACGGAAACTTGGCTGAATGACACCATACCGGACAGCGCGCTCCATCTGCCGGACTTTCAGCTGTTTAGAGCGGATCGCGACGCAGAATCAACGGGGAAATCGCGCGGCGGCGGGACATGCTTTTACATCAATGAACGGTGGTGTACAGATGTAACTGTGTTAAAGAAGACGTGCTGCTCAAATCTCGAAACGCTCTTCATTAACTGCAAGCCGTTCTATTCGCCGCGGGAGTTTCATTCGTTCATTCTGGTTAGTGCTTACATCCCTCCTCAAGCGCACGTGAGCTCAGCTTTACAGAAACTCGCTGAGCAGATCACAGAAACAGAACAACAACACCCGGACTCTGTTTTAATCATTCTTGGGGACTTTAATAAAGCCAATCTCTCCCGTGAACTGCCAAAATACAGACAGCATGTTACTTGTCCCACAAGAGACAGTAATATATTGGATCACTGTTACACAACAATAAAGGATGCATTTCACTCTGTTCCACGAGCAGCTTTGGGACGTTCTGATCACCTTCTGGTTCATCTTATACCGACCTACAGGCAGAAACTAAAATCAGCTAAACCTGTATTAAGGACTGTAAAAAGATGGACTAATGAAGCAGAGCAGGATTTACAATCTTGTTTTGACCTCACTGATTGGAGTGTTTTTGAAGCTGCTGCCACCGATCTGGATGAACTCACAGAGACCGTAAGATCATATATCAGTTTCTGTGAGGATATGTGTATTCCTACCAAGACTCAACTAAATTACAACAATGACAAACCGTGGTTCACTGCAAAACTCAGACAGCTCCGTCAGGCCAAAGAAGATGCTTACGTGAAGGGGGACAATGTCTTGTATAAACAGGCTAAATACACACTGGAAAAGGAGATCAAAGTGGCAAAGAGGAATTATTCTGAAAAAATAAGGACTCAGTTCACTTCAAACGACTCCGCATCAGTGTGGAAAAGCCTAAAGAAGATCACCAATTACAAGACACCACCCCCCAGCACTGTGGACTGGCAGACGATCTGAACGAGTTTTACTGCAGGTTTGAAAGAACACCCATCACCTGCCCTGAACACCTCTCCACACAACCATTCACACCATTAACAACTCCTGCAACCAACCCTGAATGCCTCTCCAAACAAACGTTCACACCATTCACAGCTCCTGCAACCAACCCTGAATGCCTCTCCACACAACCGTTCACACCATTAACAGCTCCTGCAACCCATCCTGATCACCTCTCCAATCAACCGCTCTCACCATTCACAACTCCTGCAACCAACCCTGAATGCCTCTCCAAACAACTGTTCACACCACTCACAACTCCTGCAACCCACCCTGAACACCTCTCCAATCAAGCGCTCTCACCATTCACACCTCCTGCATCCCCCCTCTCCCCCACACCTGCAATACAGATCAGCGAGGATGCGGTGCGCCAGGTCTTCAGGAAGCAGAAAAGGAAAAAAGCACCAGGCCCAGATTGTGTTACACCAGCCTGTCTGAAATCCTGTGCTGACCAGCTGGCCCCCATCTTCACAAAGATCTTCAACAGATCGCTGGAGCTGTGCGAAGTCCCTTCATGCTTCAAACGCTCCACCATCATCCCCATCCCAAAGAAATCCAAAATTACAGGACTAAATGACTACAGGCCTGTGGCTCTAACGTCTGTAGTCATGAAGTCATTTGAAAAACTGGTGCTGGCCCACCTGAAGGACATCACTGGACCCTTGCTGGATCCTCTTCAGTTTGCCTACAGAGCGAACAGGTCTGTGGACGATGCAGTAAACATCAGACTGCATTATGTTCTGCAACACCTAGACAGACCGGGGACCTATGTGAGGATCCTGTTTGTGGACTTCAGCTCTGCCTTCAACACGATCATCCCAAACCTCCTCCTGCCCAAACTAACTCAGCTCTCCGTGCCCACCTCTGTCTGTCAGTGGATCAACAGCTTCCTGACAGACAGGCAGCAGCTAGTGAGGCTGGGAAAATACACATCCAGCACCCGTACAATCAGCACCGGAGCTCCCCAGGGCTGTGTTCTCTCCCCACTGCTCTTCTCCCTGTACACTAATGACTGCACATCTAAGGACCCCTCTGTCAAGCTCCTGAAGTTTGCAGATGACACCACACTCATCGGCCTCATTCAGGACGGTGACGAGTCTGCTTACAGACAGGAGGTTAAAGAGCTGGCTGTCTGGTGCAGTCTCAACAACCTGGAGCTTAACACGCTCAAAACAGTGGAGATGATCGTGGACTTCAGGAGAAACCCCCCTGCACTCCCCCCACTCACCATCATGAACAGCACTGTGACTGCAGTGGAGTCATTCAGGTTTCTGGGCACCACTATCTCTCAGGACCTGAAGTGGGACATTCACATTGACTCCATTGTGAAAAAGGCCCAGCAGAGGTTGTACTTCCTTCGCCAGCTGAGGAAGTTTAACCTGCCACAGGATCTGCTAAAACAGTTCTACTCCACCATCATCGAATCCATCCTCTGCACTTCAGTAACTGTCTGGTTCAGCTCAGCTTCTAAATCGGACCTCAGAAGACTACAGAGGGTAGTCCGAACTGCTGAGCGAATTATCGGTACAACCCTCCCATCTATTCAAGAACTGTACTTATCCAGAGTGAGCAAAAGGGCTGTTAAAATCACTCTGGACCCCTCACATTCAGCACACTCCCTCTTTGAACTGTTGCCATCTGGTCGACGCTACAGAGCACTGAGCACCAGAACGACCAGACACAGGAACAGTTTCTTCCCTCAGGCAATCCATCTAATGAACAGCTGATAATAACTGTGGGACACACTACACTATTTATATTTATATACACTACACTTTTTATCCAACACACATACTTAGCGTACACGTAAATCTTTTGCACATAATATACATGTACATACATGGAACACACTATACTACTTATATTTATATTTATATACACATACTCTTATTTATCCAAACACACATACTTAGCGTACAGTTACAATTTTTCCACATAATATACATGTACATACATAAATGCTCTTTTTAATATACCTGCCATACATTGTCAATTTGTATATTGTCAATACTTACCCACCTATTTGTATTTTTTTGTATTTTTTATTCCTTATTGTGTTTTTTGTTCTGTCGCTGTTATGTTGCACTGCGGAGCTCTGTCACGAAAACAAATTCCTCGTATGTGTGAACATACCTGGCAATAAAGCTCATTCTGATTCTGAACCGAATCGGTCAAGAGGATGTCATGAGAGAGGAGTTGGGTACATCCCAACTCGCCGTCGTACGCAGAGAAAACCGTATGAAACCTTAACAGCAGAGACCTCACCTGTTCTTGTTCAGTCACTGTCAACACAGACAAATCAAAATGCTTGATTTGTTCCTGCACTGAAGGAAGAACTGTGGGAATCTGAGGATTCACTGACACCGAAACAGATTTAACTTCCGAGACACCCTGGGGCAGGCTCACAATAAATACCCGGTGCAAAGTGCCCAAAACGGAGTTACGAAAAAGCATTATATCGGTTTTACCTACATTGACGACTGGTACATACACAGTGCCTCGGGTTACCCGCATTATTGCAGATGACGCCAAAAGACCCGCAGGCAAACCTATTTCTGGAGGTTCAAAAAGCACCGAGTCCCCAGCAAAGTGTCCGGAACAAGTGGCGGCCACGACTTTCATGGTGCCGCCCGGAATACGACATGCCCTACGATCCCGCAAATGGACCTTGCCTATCTGGCCATCTTGCAATGCTTGAAACACCGGCCTGGAGGCCTCGGACACTAACGGGGCATCAAAAAGGGCCGGGCCGTGCTGCCCGAAGAGTTCCTGATAGCACCGGCTCAACACATTCATCCCCAAAATACCAGGGACTTGGGCCCCGGTGCCACCAGGAGGATCTCTGACAACCAGCACGCCACACCCTGGAATTACCTGACCACACAGCTCCACGTCCAACTCAAGATAACCCACATACGGTATCAACGACCCATTGGCCGCTTGGAGCTGCAACCACTGACATGCCCTGAGATGATCCTGGCCACATAATAATAATAATAATAATACATTTTATTTGTAATGCGCTTTTCTTAGACCCAAAGCGCTACAGTAATAAAGTAATAAATAAAGTAAAACAAAACACCAAAAGCAATACAACAATTCATTATAGAAAGACAGTCTTGAATAAATGTGACTTAATCAACTTTTTAAAATCATCCAACGTTGGTGCATTTCTGACGTGCAGAGGAAGTACATTCCATAGCTTAGGGGCTTTATATGAAAAGGCTCTTTCCCCCATGGTCTTTAGCTTGCATGATGGCTGGTTAAGTGAAAGAGAGTTAGTAGAGCGAAGAGAGCGTGATGGAATATAAGGGCTGATGAGTTCACAAAGATACTCAGGTGCAGTCCCATGAAGTGCCTTGTATGTTAAAGTAAGAATTTTAAAATCAATTCTCGCATTTACGGGAAGCCAGTGTAATTGTGAAAGAACCGGTGTAATGTGTTCACGAGGAGAAGTACAAGTGAGCACACGAGCGGCAGAATTTTGTATATACTGAAGCTTGCTCAACGATTTAGCTGGAAGGCCAGAGAACAAGGCATTACAATAATCTAACCTAGTTTTTATGAAGGCATGTATAAGCCTTTCTGTGTCTGCAAAAGAGAGAAAAGGTCTAAGTCGAGCTATGTTTCTCAGGTGGAAAAATGCAGTTTTAGAGATGTGTTTTATGTGTGCTTCAAATGATAATTGTGAATCAAAAATGACACCAAGATTTCGCACCTGTGAAGTGGGGATTACCGTGCAGGAATCAACAATCAAACTGATCTGCTCGGCCTTACGTGTGGCTGCCACTGTACCAATCCGCATCAGTTCAGTTTTGGAGCCATTCAGCTTCAGGAAGTTGTTATGCATCCAGTTACTGATCTCTGCTAAACAACCACGTAAAGCTATTAATGAGCAATGGACATCAGGACTAGTGGTGATGTAAATCTGCGTATCATCCGCATAGCAGTGATACCCAAGACCATGTTTCCTAATGATCTGCCCAAGTGGAAGCATATAAATATTAAATAATATTGGACCCAGTACTGAACCCTGAGGAACTCCCTGTCGAACAGGCACGGTATCTGATTTATAGTTACCCAAGCCAACAAACTGGGCACGTTTAGTTAAATAAGACCGAAACCAATTGAGGACAGCTCCAGAAAGACCCAACCAATTTTCCAGCCTGTCAAGCAGAAGAGAGTGACATATAGTGTCAAAAGCAGCACTGAGGTCTAACAAGACCAAAATACTGTATGCACCTGAATCCGCTGTGATAAGAAGATCATTTATGACCCTAATTAAAGCGGTTTCAGTACTATGCCCTCTTCTGAACCCAGATTGAAAAGGTTCAAAGAGACTGTTAAGAGCTAGGTGATTATTTAACTGAACAGCCACAACACGCTCAAGAACTTTAGCCAAGAATGGGAGGTTAGAAATCGGCCTGTAATTGGATAAATCAGATACATCACAACCATTCTTCTTAGGGACTGGTGTAATGGCAGCTATTTTTAGTTCTGGAGGAACAATTCCAGAGGTCAATGACAAGTTCACAATTGAAGTCATAAAAGGGCAGATTGATGCAAGGCAGTTCATGATGACCGAGCAGGGAACCGGATCTAAAATACTGGTTGTAGAGTTCATGGACTTCACTGTACTTATAATAAAATCATCTCCGACCATTTCAAAGTTTGAAAAGGTAGTAGTTGGGAAGTTTGAAGGCTGGATATTAACTAGCTCAAGAGGAGTGATGGTATTTAAAGTGCTATATATATCCTCAACCTTACCAGTGAAATAATGAAGAAACTTATTGCACTGTTCAACAGAGGAATGAACAACGGCCTTAGTCGGTTTGAGAAGATTGTCAACAGTCTTAAACAGCGATTTAGTATTTGTTGCAGCGTTACCAATAATGCTTGAATAGTAGCTCTTACGTGCAGTATTCAAAGCAGAATGGTAAGCAGACTGTTGTTCAGTGTAAAGAAGCCTGTGCACCGTCAGGCCAGATTTTTTGTACTGCCGTTCTAATTGTCTTCCGGCAGCTTTCATTAAACGTAAATCCTGGGTAAACCATGGACAGGGTTTCCTAAAAGTAACAAGCCGTTCTCGCACAGGTGCGAACTCATCCAAAAGTGAGGAAAGCATGGAATTATAGTGCTCCACGGAGTTAGTAGTGGGAAGCCCAGAGACAAAAGTCGAAAAAAGAGTGAAGTCCATGTGCTTGATGTTACGGAATTTGATAGTGCGCTCAGAAATAGATCGTGAAGACATAACATTTATGTCAAAAGTAATAAGTCTATGATCACTTATACTCATGTCGATACTATCCAGAGATTGGATACCAACACCAGCAGAACATACCACATCCAATATATGGCCCAGCCTATGGGTCGGAAAAGTAACATGCTGTTTAAAGTCAAAACCATCCAAAATGTCCAAAAAGGTAGCAGTTTTGACACAGTTTGGATTATCAATATGGAAATTGACATCGCCAGTCAAGACCATAGACGGACAGAGTGGACTAAGAAGTGTCAGCAACTCAGTAAACTCAGAAAAAAATAAAGGATTAGGTTTTGGTGGACGATAAATTAGCAGCACAAGAACAGGTGAAGCACCATTGACTTTAAAAACCAGACATTCAAATGATGAAACAGTAGGAGCATCAATAACATCAATTGATATATTAGATACAAATATTGCAGCCAAGCCACCACCCTTACCCGAAGCTCGAGGCACGTCAATATATTTATATCCAGATGGGGCACACATGTTCAAATTAAGATAGTCATTGTCTTTATGCCAAGTTTCACTGAGACAGAGAATATCAATTTTCCTGTCAAGGATAGTGTCAGTGATAAGTGCCGTTTTATTGTTTATTGACCTCGTGTTGAAGTGAGCGAGTCGCATAGTGCTACAGCACACATTCGCCGCAGGTTTTTGAGAGAGAACCTCTGGATAGCGTAGGTTACTATGGCCGATTCCACGGGAACCCGAAGTACGACGCAGCGAGCGCCTGCGGTTAGACCAAAGTGCAGTGACTCCAGCACCGGCAGTAGAGCGACTCTGACGAGACCCTCTATGATTATAACTAGGCCGGCGGAGGAGCTGCATGGAACGCAAAGTTTGTATGACGCTGATATCTGGACGGTAATGGTGTCCCAGGGACAAAAGATCAGAGAGAGAGTACCTCAGCATGGTGAAGTCCAGAAGTACGGTCCACTGCTTTACGCTGGTTCCTGATAAAATCAGATCGCAAATAATCCAGGTGATCATATGAAGTCGCATGATAACATCCAAGAGTTGTTACACAGCCATTGCACACGGAGAACTTGACGCAACTCCAGTGACTCGTTTGATCTCACACGGAGACAGCAGCAACAGGCAGAGACAGTGCAGGTGAATCACGGCAACCAGATGTGAGCAGCAGCAGATAGACCAGGGGGAAACACTTTAAAACGCTGGCTCAGTAAAGGTAAATATATGGAAATCCAGCAGCAGGTTAAGACTCAGAAGAGTTTAAAATTATTCAGAAGAGTTTAAAATTAATTAAAATAATAAACAACTAAAAATACGGCAGGAGAAGTGGCAGCCAGACGTGCGCCAACGTCCTCTCCGAAACCGGAAGCTTTAAGGATGATAATCACATGGTGCAAACTGTTCTAGAAAACAACTTTCCGTAATTGTAGACACCATGGAGCCAGTATCGATCAAACAGGGCACCCGCACCCCCCCTATACAAACGACAAGGTGCGGACACGACGCCACGTCGGGAAAAAGTGTGACCAGCCCTCGTCCTAGGAGGTGACTCTCGCCGCACTAAAGAAGGAGGGGGAACACGTTCTCTATCACAATCACGGGCAAAATGGCCTGGTTGTTGACACCGACGACAGAGCAACGCCGTGGTCCGGGAATGTTGACGAACACTCGGGGGAAACCGCATGCCCGCAACACTCTGAGTGAGTTGATCTAGCTGTTTCTGCTGTGATTTTAATATCTCCCCCAGCTCACTCAACTCCGACTGCGAATGCCCTTGTACTCCATACTGGATACCGTAGGCCATTGGAACAGAATGGCTCCTACCCCTTGCACCTCCTGGCATTCCCTCCCGCTCCCCACCTAATAGCTTCCCCACGCACTACCAAAAGGCTGGAGTCGGGCTGGCGGCGAACGAACTGCTTCAGTTCCCGGCGGAGGGCGCTATCGGCTACGTACTCTACAAACTGATCGCGCAACACCACGTCAGCGTTAGGGATGGCATTGGGTGATTGTTGTTTAACCCTCTCCAGGAGAGGCATCAAGCCCAGGGAGAACTCTAACAGAGATTCCCCGTCTTTCTGCCCCCTGGAAAAAAAAACTTCTTGAAGTGCTACATAGGATTGAGAGCAACCATACAACTCCCGCAACATCGTAATAACCCTATCCGGGTCTCCCCGTTCTTCACTGGGACGATGCCTAATCTCCTCCCGTGCTTCACCTTCCAGATGGTCAAAGAGAAAAAACGCTTTATCTGTTTTAAACAAATACCGAATCTGCATGCATGCCTCAGCCTGCTCCACCCACTCGTCAACACCGGTGCCGGATTTGCCACTAAATTTCGGGCATCGTCTGTCCCTGGGCACACAAACAAACCGCTCCGGCACAACAAAATTAGTTTCTACTGGCAGAGGAGGGTCAGGCCCTACTGCAGAGGCAACCCCGGGAACGGTGCCAGGACCAGATAACTCACCTAGCCCTTGCTCCCTTTCACGATGCAAACGGTCATTATCTGCTCTCACCTGCGCCACTATTTCTTGCAACCCCTGCATCTCATCCTCCATACTGGTCATAGCTACACTCACCCCAAAGATGGGAAAGGGGCCACCGATAAAGAAATACCGCTTGCCCAAAGGGTCGGGACGCATGCTGCTGCTTTGCTTCTGAAAAAAAAACACCAATATCACATTAAACACCAAATTACCCCCTCGTCTCAAATCTCTGCCTGACCCGTAACCCTGCCGACTACGCCAAAATGTGGCGCTTGGTCAAGTTAGTTAATCTCTACTTTTAATCCAACTACGCCACCCTGGGGGGCACCAGGGAAATAACTCCCAAGAAAGACACACAGGTAAGTGTTACTATTTGGACAGGCAGATGACAGGAGACGTGAGGGACAATACAAAAACACTTTATTATAAAATGATCACCACCAATAAAAACTCACTCTCAAGACTCTTACACGCAACAGATACCTCCTCCGAGCCCATCTTGGCGGGAACAGGGCAGGCCGGCTGCAATCCAAAAGGGTGTCCAAACCCACATCAAGTCACCGCAAATCAAACCAGCACACCCACACCCTAAGAACGTTTTGTCAGCACACACAGCACACGGGGTAGCACACGGTGTAGCACACCACTCGAATGAAGCAGCTAGCCTTCCCCGTTCCACCCCAAATCCTCAGTGGCTCCTGGAGAGAGAGAGAAAAAAAGAAGGACTCGTAGTAACAATCAAAATAACATACGCAAAATAATGAAAAGAAATTAGAGTAAAGACACCCGATATGGCAGCTTTAATAGTCCAGTCCAATCAGCGACTAGTGGCCCAAAAATAACAGAACCGGGGATGAAAAAGAAACAAAACACAAACTTATATTATGGTAATAAACAGGGGAAGTGTGTACAAGTAATCTCACAAACAGAGTTTACCACAACGTAAACCCACTGTTAGACAAAACCAAAATTTTACATAAACACAGAAAACAACCTGGCAAAACAAAAAAATAAATAAAGTTACTTAACAAAACTAAATAACCCTGGTAGGCAGCCGGGCAGACGCAATGTTAGAAAACTAGCCTTCCACCATATCTGCCAGGTAATCACAAGGCATTAATCCAGCAGCACACACTGAAACAAATTGAACTGAGAAAACGTTGCAGGGAAGCAAAACAGCAGCGGCGTCGCGTGCAGCGTTCTCCACTATGGATTAGAGACAGTGATGATCCATTCTCCTTTCACAGTTTAGGTAGAATCACGATCGAACGCAGCATTGTATGGTTACTCACAACCAGTGCTGCAGCTCTGTTTACTGGCCAGCTTTTACCCGCATCTGCCAGCGCGTCTTTACTGAAAGCAACTCCGCCAGAAACCGGTTACAATGCCGTCGCCACCAGCCCCGCTTAAGGGAACCGAGAACCGAAACAAAATGCCAGGAAGTGGGAAACCCAGACCTACGAGGACCTGTAAACCCGTCAAAATAAGGGTCCTTAAATATTAAGGCCGCTTCCCCCTTATTGGAGTATCAAAGCCCCACTCAACAAGGACCAATCGGCAGGCCAAATCACTTATCCGGCCGCACAAGGTACATCTACAAACCACACCACTGACAGAAACATCTGCAGAACTCACTTTGACTGTCAACATATTTGTTCATTCGCCCCACAGCTGTACTTAGACTGTAAAGGCCAAAATATATAATAAAAAAATAATAAAATACATTATAATAGTGGTCATGACCTTTGACTACAGATAATGTTGTTTTATTTTACTCCAAATATAAGAGGAGAAAAAAATAGCACGAGCTGCTCATGCAGGAGCACAGACGTCATCGAGCTCATCGTCAGGGAGAGCAGCGGTGTATCTCTCGCTGCACTGAAGAAAGTGCTCGATGTAAAGAAGGTGCTTCACTTTTTAATTGTTATTCCATTAAATATTTAATAATAAATGTTAAAATCATAATAATTAAAGCTGCAAGCAGCGATGAACGGGCCCTCGCACCCGGGCTCACCGGCAGCGAGTGGATTTAGTAAATATGTGAACGGTGAGAAATATGCGTTTAAACTCATAAATATAAGTAGAATATATCAATGTTTATTCTATATCTGTGCCAATCTTCCTGTTGCCAGCAGGTGGCGCTATCATTATAATGGAATATTGGCCTTCAGAGGTGTTAAGGGCTGCACTCTTATCGAACATGTGAAGTTTGGGGAAGATCAAACATTTTATGCCTGAGTTACAACAACTTCTCTTGCTGTGGCGAGACATCAAATTTTGTCATTTTTGCCATGGACACGCTCTTTAACAAAAACTCAAGATTGCCACAATTTAACATTACACAGGCCTTTAGATTAGACTGACCACAAAAATACATTAATGTCAAAAAATCTCTAGTAGTAGTTTGTCTCAGCGTAAAATATGTCACTTCCTGTTGCCAGCAGGTGGCGCTATGACTATAATTGAATATGGGCATGTAGATCTGTTAAGGGCAGAAGTCTTATCTATAACTGAACTGATCTGTTCAGTTATAACATCTTTTATTCCCATGGCGAGACTTTGAATTTTGTCACTGCGCCATGGACACGCCCCTTAACGAAAACTCAAGATCTTCACAACTTAACATCGCACAGGCCTTTAGATTAGACTGACCACAAAAAAGACATTGATGTCATAAAATTTCTAGCAGTAGTTAGTCGCAGTGTAAAATATGTCACTTCCTGTTGCCAATAGGTGGCGCTATGACTATAACTGAATATGGGCATGTCAATCTGTTCAGGTTCAGAGTCTCATCAAACATGTGAAGAATTGGGGCAGATTGGACATTGTATGTCTGAGTTATAGCAACTTTATTTTTCATGGCGAATCATCAAAATTCGCCAGGCCGCCACGGACATGCCCTTCAATGAAAACTCAAGATCTTCGCAATTTAACGTCGCAAAGGCCTTTACAGGGTATCTGCAGGTTTCTGAAAGTTAGATTTAAGACTTTTTAAGACCTTTTTAATACCATGCAGACCAATTTAAGACCAATTTCATATCAACAAATTTGCAAACAGGAAACAATACCACCAATTACGACCAGTTAATCCTTAACACACATTGTTTATTGACATATTGAAGGCGTGAAAGAACAATAAATTGCAAAACATAGTGCAAAGACTGACTAAACATTAGGCAGAACATCGACAGCCTACAAAGATTTCAAACAAACTGCACAGCAGTAACATGAGGCATGTACACTGCATGCCAATAATCTGAACATTGGGTTTTTACTGTATAGATCTCAGTTCTTTGCCCTTTGTATCCAACTCTGTCTCAATTTGCTGTAATTCATTTGTTTTTTCTTTATATCGCTTCCACAGTGTGTTGGATTTTGTAATGAGCTGTGCCATCAAGGTGCCAGCTTTTCCCTCAGCTTCTTCTGCAAGCTGGTCAGCATCCTTCTGCAGGCTCGAAGATACCTGGACCAGAATTCTCTTCTTTTTTTTCAGGTCCTCGATGTAGTCTTCCAAAGCTTTGCGCTTCTGTGCCTGGACATCAGTGATTTGGATTTTTTTCTGCTGATCAAGGTGCATTCTGTAATCACATATTAGTCGATGACTGACCATTGTCTCCTCCTGCATATTGCAGGTCTCCACTTCTTTATTAATGGAGAATCCTCTCTCCACTGTTGCCTGCCCATGGGACAGGAGAAGCAGTTTCTTGCAAAAGCTCCATAACTCATCGCACTGCCCAAGAACTCCATGCAGGAATATGTCTAGCCTGGTTTCTGTTGGTTTGTATGAGAATAAGCTCTCATTTTCAACAGATAAAAAATCGTTGAATTGCTGGATTATAACATCACCTGAAGAAAACAACAAAATAATATTAATTTAATTATAAAAATGTATGCATATAAATTAATACATAATATTTACACAAGTCTTTTTTACATTTAAAAGCATATTTCATAACTTGATTTAATACACTCTGATAGAACTAAACTAATCTTTCCTACCAGCAGAGACACCTCCTGACAACTGTTGGGCTTGCAAAAACCTCTGCACCAGTTTTGTCATATTGCTCTTGCACCAGTCAGGGTCAGACATCATCATGCTGGGGTCCAAACAGGCCACCTGCCTCACTACAGGATACTTTAATGGGCTCTTTTCCTGTACTTTCTGGGTGATGGTACACACCACCTTGACACAGTCTTTCCTAAACTCCAGGGCTGTGAGTTCACCTATCTTTTTCTGTTTCTGTAGTTCCTGGTGGGAGGATGTAAACAGCCTATTATAACCTATTATTACCTATTATAAAAATCAAGCTTTCAGCTGAATCCATCAAAATTACAATTTTATAGGTGGAAGAATACCTTAAGGAGTGATTCTGCACCCAATCCCATGTTTACTTCCTTAAGGTTGACCCAGCTCTGTTTGTCACTGACATCCAGCCTGACCAGCTGCAGTGATCTGATATCCTTGAGTACCTCTTTCTTGACAAAACGCCTCAGCATACTCTGCCAAAAGACACACAAAGAATGTTACCCAAATATTTCATTTAATTTATTTCAATTTAATTAATTGAAATTCAACATAAAACGACTATTGTAATATACTATTGTAACAAGTATTGTTCTTTTTGTTTGCTTAATACCATGGTCCGCTAAGCTATGCAAACTTCCATAATATTACAATTAAAATGATCAGATTAATTATTAGCATTATCAAAGGAGAGTGCAGTAATAGAATTACCTTCATCAGCTCAGCCAAGTCTTTGGCAAGGAACGGAATCACTGGTACATCCGTTTGATAGAAGGTAAGAAAAGGACTGAAGGTCCTTGTGATAGCCATGTAGAAATGTAGCTTCGCCAGAATAAGAGAGTCTTTTTCAGCAACTTCAAGAGTGTCATACGATGCTGTTCCCGGATTTGGTAGCTTCTTTTTCCTGACTGCATCCATGTACATGGTCACTGATGGCCAGAATTCCAAAGCTCTCTCCACGACTGGTAGATTTTCGAGCCACCTGTGTCCACAGAACGGAAGTGGAAATTTTGTGCATTTGGTCAGAGCAGTGAAATCCTCCCTCCTAGCTGGCGCATTGTGGAAGAGTATGTGCAAGGCCCTCAGAACCTTCTCTAGCTTCCAAATGGAGAAACCATGTTTGCAGGCGTTATGTAGGGTGTGGAGGCCACAGCTCCCCACCACAATTAGCTGTGTGCCACCAAACTGCTCACAATGCTCTTGTTGCAGCAGTTCTAAAAACTTCCAATTTACATTTGGACCATCCATAGAAACAGATAGAAGCTTTTGCAAGTCTAGCTGCTGTGCACATTCCTACGAACACAAGATAAATAAAATAGTGAAATCAAAGTTTGGCATATTGGTATGCCAATATTCCAAGGCTGCATTTGTTTGATCAAAATATTAAAAGTTATGCATTCCTTTTCTGATGGTGTCAGTCAAAAGCTTTATTTTAAATAAACATTCTTCCTTTATAACTTTGTATTAATCCGAATCCTGAAAGTATCACAGGTTATAAAATATATTGCAGCACAAAAGTTTTCCAACATTAATAATAAATCAGCAAATTAAAATGATTTCTGAAGGATCATGTGATCCTGAAGACTGGACTAATGATGCTGAAAATTCAGTTTTAGCATTACAGGAATAATATTAATTGGGCTATACATATTTAATAAATTATTATTATTTATTTTTTTGTATTTTTGATCAAATAAATGCAGCCTCGATGAGCCTAAGAAACTTCTTTCAAAAACATTACAAATATTAATGTGTCTAATATATACATATACACTACATATCAAAAAAGAATAATTACTGCTAGCTAGAATGCATAAAAATGATTAGTGATGGGTTGGTACTTACTTTGAAATGGTGAAGCAAATCCTGAGCTGTCCCATGTCCCATGAATTGTGAACCTAGGTATCTTGACTGGACGTGATCTTGTCCCCAATATCGGACATGCAAGTCCAATTGCTTATTTTTGGACGTTTCATTAAGGCTCTCGTCAAACATTAATACAAACATTTCCTTGTTCACATCTGCAACGAGGAGTCTGGTTATGTAAGGAGCCAGTCCAAATCTGGCAATGTATGCAGTTTTGTCTTTACCGCACGCAAATGTACGAGCGATTTCTGAGTCGGGAAACATGGTTCTAAAAATGTCCCCGACAGCATCGTTAGCGTTATAGGACTGGTGCTTTGTTATAGTACGCAGACACCAGAGTACCTCAGCTCTGAGCGTTGCGGTGGAGCCAAACGTTGTTCGGATGTCTTGTGGTGTAGAAACCGCGGTGCTTGAAGCGGATGCAGATGCCGTAGTAAGGCATGGAGCTGTGCTCTGTGGTACTGAGGTGGGCGCAACGGAACAGAACTGAGAAATACCTGGTGTTTTTCGACAGGTTTCTGCAGCTGCTTTGTGTTTTTCACACTGCATGTGGGTCTCCAAAGCTTTGATCCCCATTGTTCCGAGTTTTAAAACTTTCTTGCACAATATACACCGGACCTCGAAAGCATTGCCACAAACTGGTCTTAACCACGACGCAAATTTAGGGTTATGTAACCAGTTTTCATTATATTTGCACTTCCCCATGGTTAAAGCAAGAATTTTTCACCATTTGCTAACATTAATATCCAGTCACGCACATATCAAATTTCCCCGCGAACTTGTAATTTATTAGATGGTTCCGCCTATTTTTTTCTGCGTGAAAAAGAGACTTTAAAATGATTTTAAAATGAAAATAAAATCTTTATGGTGTCGATTGTATTTTTAAGACCTTTGAAACACGGATTTAAGACATTTTAATGTTAATTAAGGCCTTATTTTTACATTATGGAATTTAAGACTTTTTAAGGATCCGCGGACACCCTGCTTTAGATTAGGCATACCAAATTTGGTGTTAATTTGAAGAAATCTCTAGGAGGAGTTCGTTAAAATACAACACATGGAAAGACCAAAATTACACAAAATTTGCTCATAATATTAAAAATAACCGACTTCCTGTTGGGTTTAGAATTTTGCTCCAAGAGTCTTTTTTGTAGGTATTGGTGTGTTACATATGTGTGCCAATTTTCATGCATGTACGTGAAACATAGCTGGAAGGCTGTTGATTTTCTTAGTATAGGTGGTGCTGTCGAGCCATTTTGCCACACCCTCTTCTGAATCCTATTTTAGACGAAAATTTTCACCAGGTTTGACGCATGTGCAAAGTTTCATGACTTTTTGAGCATGTTTAAGCCCTCAAAAATGCGATTCATTTGGGAGAATAATAATAATAATAATAATAATAATAAACAAAGCAGATACAAGAGGGTCCTCGCACCTCGGTGCTCGGGCCCTAATAATAATTAAAGCTGCAAGCAGCATTTACCGAGGTTCAAGCAGTTTAGGGCCTCTGGGGTGGTCTCGGCCAACCAGGATGTATGGATGACATTTAAACACATCCAAAAGACAGACACACACACTGAAATTAAATGATTAAACTAGTTTTTAAGAGTTTAGATGTCATTTTCAGGTTTCACTGTAATCATAATGTGGCAAAATTGTAAAAACTGATGTGTCTGTATGAACAAAATAGAAAACGTTGACTCAATGAGATTTAAAATATTGTAACAGTGGTTTTTTATTGTTTTGGCATGAATTCATAAAACTTTTCAACATTACTGTTTAAGTTAACTGAATGAGCCCATTAGTGGTTTTCCGCTTCCATCTAGTGGTTATAAATGACAATTTCTCATACATCACTGTGTTAAACCTTTATAACTGTTGACCTTTCTCTCCTAAATTTTGCATGCTTGTTAAGAATGAAATTATGCATTATTTTACACAGTTTTGATAATTTGTAGGCTTTCTGTTTGTATTAATAGGCCTTTGTGTACTCTATGTAAAGAACATATAATAAAATGACTGGTTTATAGTTGTCCAAATGCGATTGTTCAACAATTTTTTGATAATTATTGACCTTCAGAGTCTAGAGAATTGTACTTCAGTGGTTTTATTGATTTTCAGCTAAAACCTTTGTAATAGTTTGCAAAAGTAACTTTTTAAAATTATCTTGAATATTTAATTAACAATTTTATTAACAACATTGGTCCCAGAGGCAAAGTTGTTCAGAATGAGGAGATCTATCATATGATATGAAGATCTAGTGTTTGTGTGAATATATGAGCATTTTCAAAGAATTTGAGGCCATTTACCATATAAATTGTGTTTTTGAGACCTTTTCTACTGTTATAGCGCCACCTATGGTCCGATCTCCATGAAACTTTGCGTGCTTGTTCAGAGTAACCTGTCACATGTGTTCACCAAGTTTTGTGAAGTTTTCAGTTTTCGTCTAGATTTTATAGGCTTTTGGGTATTTTGGCCACACCCCTTTTCTAAATTACCCTGTCAAAGATAACTGAAAGATAAATTTATATTTTTTCTTGATAATTATTGATCTGGAGAGTCCAGAGAATATTACTGCAGTGGTTTGATTCCAATCGGGCTAAAAACCTAGGACTAGTTTGCAAAAGTAGATTTTTAACATATTCTTGAATAATTAATGAACGATTTGATTGACATCTTCGCTCCCGAGGCAAAGTGGTTCACAAAGAGGAGATCTATCATATGATATTAAGATCTATTGTTTGTGTGAATGTATGAACATGTTCTACAAATTGTGATCATTTTCTATTGAAAACGTGTGTTTTTGAGGCTTTTTCAACTGTTATAGCGCCACCTATGGACCGATCTACATAAAATTTTGCATAGGTCACATGTTTATTCCAAGTTTCAGAATATTAAGACTTTTTGTTTTGATTTTATAGGCTTTGTGGTATGTTTGGCCACACCCCATTTCTAAATTACCCCTTTAAAGCTTACCAAAGTAGAAAAAAAACTTTTTTGATAATTATTGATCTAGAGAGTCCACAGAATATTACTGCAGTGGTTTGGTTCCGATCGGGCAAAAAACCTAGGACTAGTTCGCAAAAGTAGCTTTTTAACATATTTGTGAATAACAATTGAACGATTTTTTGACAGCAATGGTTCTTGAGACAAAGTTGTGCATTATGAGGAGATCTATCAAATGATATGCATATTGTGTTGATATGTGAAACACCACGTGATTACAGAGCCATAAAACTCGTTAGCGCTTACTAGTGGCTGATTTCTTTCAAAATTCGTACAGACCTTAAGGTTCATGAGTCGAACGTACACAGCAAGTTTCGTTCCGATCAACTTCTGTTAACCCTTTCAAATAGGTGCTTAAAATTGTTTGGCCAATGGCGGCCATGTTTTTTGAGATATGCAAATTTCCTCATAGGTACTTGTGCCCCTTCTGACAAAGACACTGCATAGCAATTTTCAAGTCGATCGAGCCAACGGTTGCCTAGTTATAGCAATTTATGTATTTTTTCTATCTTAGTGCGCCCCCAAGTGGCAGAGATGCGCAATTTTTTTCATTTGACCAAAGATTGAGCTCATACATATGTGTATCAAGTTTGGTGAAGATATCTCATTCCGTTCAAGAGTAATAGTTAAAATAACATTTGGCTAACGTTAGCATAGATGCTTTTGGGCATACTGTTTCGCGTAAGAATCGAAATTTAAACTTTTTTTTGATAATTATTGATATTGAGTGTCCAGGGAATATTTCTGCAGTAGTTTGGTTCCGATTGGTTGAAAATCTTAGGACTAGTTCGCAAAAGTAGGTTTGAGAGTTAGGTCAATTTTACGGAAAAACGGTGCGTCGTAGAGTAAAAAAAAGGCACAGAGCAATTTTGTTCGTACTAACCCAAGGATAACAACGATGTATAGTTTTTGAGTCTACATCAAGCTGTTTACGATCTATGGACAAAAATGTCTGAAAATTTTGTTTTTGCGCTGTAGCACCACCTATGGGCCAATCGAGGTCATACTCTCTGAACCTCTCCTCGAATTTTGCACTACCATCTGGCAAAGTTTCAAGGTTCCACACCAAACGCGAATAGAGCATCAAATTCGCGTCTACCACTTCTAGTTTGCCGCTTAAACATTTTGAGATCATTCACTTCATTCTCGCATGAAATTAACTTCACAACAGACGCGAATTTGCGTAATGGGGGGGCTTCTGCCAGCTGAGTTCACTCAGCATTTTCAACCGCCCTTTTATTCGGATAATTTTCAAAATATTACTGTTATCGTGTCATGAAATGTAGTTTTAAAAAGTATTTCAGGCGAGAATGTAGTTGTTTTAAACTCAAATATGCGATTTATTTAGAAAGACAGTGTCTATTTTAAAAAATGTGTTTCGCCGATTTCGGAGATGAGCTCCATGTGATCAGCGGGAGCTCACAGCTCAAGTATCCGCCGAGAGCAGCCTCACCTCGGCTAGACCCTCTGACATTTACCGCTGGCTCTGATGTCTCTTTAGTGGTTCAAGATAAAATATAATTTGTTTGGGGTCAAACGAAACGTTTCTTATCTTTGGCCTTTATTCAATTAATCTATTAATATGTTTTATATATATATATATATATAGGTCCTTTTTATTCCTGTCTCTATAGAAAAATGAACTTTTGTAATATAGCTCTGGTTGACTGCTCACTGACAACATCAGTCGTTCCTCCTTGTTGAATCAGTGTTGCCAACTTCTTTCAATGGAAAGTAGCTAAACCCTGCCTGAAAAGTCGCTAAATGCCGCTAGGTGACGTCATATGCTAATTAGCATATTAATGACATAAGTTCGTCATATTATCTTGACCTTTCTGTGCTCATGTACTGCATTTTAATGCAGCCAAAATTCTCAATAAAACGTTTTTTATTATTATATTGTAATGTTTCTGTTGTCCAACAACGGAATTAATATTATAATGACTGAAACGCGGTCCATTAAGACTGCATAACCAGCTCCAGATGTTAATCTCTGCACTAAAATCCTATTCACAACATTGTCTAATGAAATCACATACACATAAGATTAAGACAATGGTTGTACTGTGATTTCGGCTATACTTGCATGTAAAATAGAGTTAGAAGCAACAGAATATCTTTTTTTAACTGAAAGTGCTGCTCCTCTCTGCTTGCTGAATAGAGCAGATGCAGAGAGAGAGAGGCGTGTGCCTGCCCTGGGAGAGAGAGAGAGAGATCATGCTCGTGTGGCACTACCGGAGAGTCTCAGAGACTAAATAAGGTCTGTCAAAAAAAGTCGCTAGATTTGTCGCTAGTCGCTTTTTTGGAAAAAAGTCGCATTGAGGGTCTGGAAAATCGCTAAATCTAGCGACAAAGTCGCTAAGTTGGCAACACTGTGTTGAATGAGTGGAGAAGGGTATTCCTGCACAACCGGAGGCTGCAGGAACATACTATTGATTGAGTGACTCCTAGCAAGCTCCTGATTGGTTAACGCAGCGCGAATTGACGCCAAAGTTCAAATTTTTCAGCTCGGGCGGCAGACGCGAATTCGCGTCAAACGCTTAAATGCACAAAAGAACCATTCGTATGGGATTTAAATCCTGCCATGATTCAAAACTGAAAATACAGGTCTAAAAGGTTGAATCTAAGTGTTCGAAAACTCAAAATCTTACAAAAAAAGGTTTTGCAAGATCGAAAAATAAGATTTGCAAGCTTGCAAAATGTAAAAAAAATAAAAATAGCACTGCAAACATTATGTTGTTTTTGAGATTTCCTTCTTCAGAACTGCAACATTTTTTTACGATGTTGCGCAAATTAATTTTCAGAGTTTCAAATTTGTCAGTGTTCTCCCACTGTATTAGATTGTTTTCTGAAAACTGGTGTGCGAATGTGTGAAATTTTTTTTTTGAAACTCTGCAAACAGAGCTTTGCAGGCTTGCAAAGTGGTAAAAAAAAATTACATCTCCTCAAACGTAATTTTGTTTTTGAGTTTTCCCTCTTCAGAAGTGCAACACTTTTTTATGGTGTTGTGCAATCATTTTTTCGGAGTTTCGAATTTGTCACTGTTCTCCCAGTGTATATTTTGCTTTCAAGATTTGAAACCTTGTATATAGTGATCTGAAAACTGGTGTGCGAATAGGTGAAAAAAAGTTTTGAAACTCTGAAAACTGAGGTTCGAAAGGCGAAACTTATTACATTACATTACATTTGCACTCCTATTGCAGACTATTTTTTCAGAGCTGAGTTTACAACACCCACTTTGCGGAGATACGCACACACAGTTGCGAGCTTGCGTCTCACGTGATTTGTGGCAGTGTTGTCACGCAGCTCTGCTCTGAAACTCTGAAACTCAGACTGAGCGAAAATGAAGCTTCGCAACCTCGCAAATAAAAAAAAGCCTGGAGGGAGGGCCTGCTGCTCTTGGCCAATGCTTTGCTGTCTGCTGACGTACAGTCCAATCACAAGTCGTATTTACTGGAAAGGTGGGATTGACCGACTGCTCCGCCAATGACAAAAGCGCACAGGATACGCAAACAGAGGATGCACAGATTTCTGTCCACAAGGCGGTCCCGTCGCGGTCCAGTTCTAAAATAAAGGTTTACCCACTTGTCGCTGAAATTCACCATACAATTGCCAGTAGCCACTGAGTTTACCACTGATAGACCGGCGGTGCATCAGTATACACACTCACCTCACTTTCCTCACGACTCACTTTCCTCACGCAGTGGACCACTGAGGCCGGCGACACACTGGATGCGTGGCGCAAGCGTATCAGCCGCGTGGCGTGTCGGTTTTTAATTCGGCTCCCATGTTAACAGGTTAGAGCTTGCAGACTGCCTGCGTGAGACGCGCGGAAAACGTGTGCATGCTAGAAATAGAACCGACGCCTATTTTTACCGCGACACGGGCGCGTGTTGGAAGCGTTTCCAGGCAAAATATAATAGGAAAATGTGTTTTTATGTCATTTTGTACACAAATACATATGAATTCTTGATATTTTGATATTTGAAAGTCTATAGGTTGACATAAATATAATGACATATAATGGTTGACAGATATAAATGTAATTTAAAAAAATAAATAAATAAATATCGATTTTCAAATATTGCACCTGTCAAACATAATTTATTTAGCCGTCAATACTTTTGACGGTGTCCTTTAACAGTAGGCGTAGGTGTGTAAAAAAAAGTTGATATTGTTGTCATGAAGACAAGAGCCTGGTCTGTCAACTGTCTCTCTCCACAGCAGCAGCGCGCCAGCGCCACGCCAGGCACGCTTCTGGTGTGTAAAGACACAGAATCCGCCACGCTTCTGGGACGCTTCTGGGACGCTTCTGGTACGCAGCAGAGACGCCACGCAGCCAGTGTGTCACCGGCCTGACTCTCTCTTCATGTAGAGACCGAATATTACAATTAAAGTGACTTCAATAGTGCATCCAAAAGAATATTTAGATATTATATTGAAATATTCAGAAAGGTGTACAGTGTATTTTTTACTTTTATTAAAATATTTCAGTAAAATTATAAATAATTGCCTATTACAAATTTATGAATGCATGGTTAACTTTTTTCTGCAATCACTATAGGCTATATGTATTGAGACGTTTTAAAATCTATATTTTGTAAAAATAAACCTGAATTACAATCTAAACATCTGTATTTTCATATATTTGATTTTCATATATATATATATATATATATATATATATATATATATATATATATATATATATATATATATATACAGTGTTGGGGAGTAACTAGTTACATGTAACGGCGTTACGTAATTTAATTACAAAATAAATGTAACAGTAATTAGTTACAGTTACTAAGAAAAAATGAGTAATTAAATTACAGTTACTTATGAAAATTGTAACGATTACAAAGAGGATTACATTTGAATAATTACACACATCCACATACAGCTTATTTCTTTCCCAAATTGCACTAAGACATATGGCCCATAATCTCCGAGACGTGGGAAAGACATTCGTAGAATCCAGTCATAAAAATGGAATTCAGCCTATAACGCGGACGCAATATGCCACATTTTGGACGAATAAATCAAAAGTAGGTCAGTACACTTGAATCAAAACCCGATATGGACTGATGACTGTGAATATTAAGCCGCAAAAAGACTGAATATAAATCCTGCACGTTCTGCGTGTCTGTGGAAGTCAGGCGCTGACTGGACATCGGGAGAACCGGGACTATTCCCGGTGGCCTGGCAGACGATTTGGCCTTCTACTTTAATATTGTTATTGTATAATTGCAGGCCGAATATACTAAAGCGATTATTTCCGAATCCGCCATTCGATAATTAAATCTCTAATAAATCATGAATCGGTTAGTCGTGACTGGCAATGGTTGGGCTCGCGCGCTCTCCGCGCCTCCGCCGAACGGTTTGGATCAGACTCCGAGTAATCAATGCGAGAGAGAGAGACCGGAGTGAACTGTGTAAGCGCACAGCTGGAGCAGAGAAGCGACTCTTCTGTTCAGGGTTTCAGGTGCAGGTCAGTTTCATCTGTAAATATGCTAATGTAGTTTTGTCTTTGTTTACTTGGTCAAGCAGCAGCAGCACATTGCTCGCAAACACTCAAAATACTGTATAAACCACGTCATTATTATCTATTGTAATGTTACAGTAGTAAGTTAGCAGACAAATCATCATATTTTATCATAGGTTTAGGGGCAGCTAGTGCAGACAAAAACACAACCCTTAGGAAAATTAATATAGCCTATGGTATGGCACTAACCGTGGTTTAACTATGGAATTTGTAGTAAAAATAAGTACAAGTGGTAATTCATTTGCCAAAAAAACAAAATTGCACTTACAAAACATGGTTAAGTCAAATAAAAATCTTCAGTAGGCCTATTAAAGTCATGAGAGAGATGGATGGATAATGGAAGTGAAGGTGCAGTTCAGGAGAGAACTCTTAATTACGTTGCATGTCCCCAACCTAAGGATTCAAATCTTTTTCATGTCAGGTCCAAAAAAAAAAATAGGGTTGTCCATGTTTCAGAATGGGTTGTGGGTGTATGAGTGTGAGATTTCCCAGCCTATTTTTTTCCCCAGTCCGCCCCTCATGGAAATTAATCTCTAGAACAGTCACTTCATGAGCATTTTTTACTTATTTTGAGAAACTATCATCATATCATATACAAAGAGACAGCAGTGTTTCAAAAAGACACCAATGTTTCAGGAGTTTAGTACACAGAATAGGACACATGCTTATTAGATAACCGTATTTGAGTTGATGTATATGCTTTTATTTTTTTATTAACTATTTTTCCCCAAACCATTGTTAGATGCAGTTAGATGCCTGTAGTTATGCAAAGATTTGGTTTCAAAAACAGTATCTATAAACTATTTCTTTTGATTTTAAATCTGCTTTGAACTTCAGATCAATCTCTAAGTAAAGTCTGATTGTGTGGTGGATGTGTTCAAATGTGATCATCTTAATTTAAGTGATGAAGGATGGTGAAAGTCTGACAGTATTGAGCTCTACTTTAAGGTTAAACCTGCATGGTGTAAAATGGTTGAAGATGATTAACAGTTGCAAATTAACATTCATTAGAAATTTATAAAAGTAATCAAAATGTACTCAAAAGTAATTAGTTACATTACTTTATTAAAGTAATTAAAAAAGTTACACTACTATTACATTTTAAATAGGGTAACTTGTAATCTGTAACCTATTACATTTCCAAAGTAACCTTCCCAACACTGTATATATATATATATATCTTCATATATATATATATATATATATATATATATATATATATATATATATATAAATCTTTACTGGATTGTCTGTACCCAATCCTTATCTTCAAGAATCGGCTTAAAACACATCTCTTCCAAATGTATTTGACCTTCTAACTTTAACACTCACTATTCTTAAAAAAAGAATAATATTAAGCTTTCTATTATTTTGTATTCTATCGGTTTTCTTTTATTATACAATTAACAAAGGCAAAAAAGACCTCTAACTCTAGCTTGCTCTATTCTTTTTCTATTCTATCTGTTATCAGTATTTCTTTATTATATCATTTAAAAGCCTTTGTTACGTGTAAGCTAACTGAGACTTGTTATAGCACTTGTATATTTGTTGTTTTTTATTGCTTCCATTGTCCTCATACGCTGTTTGTGACGGATTGAGAGAGGATAGAGCTGACGGACCGCCTTGTGGACAGAAATCTGTGCATCCTCTGTTTGCGTATCCTGTGCGCTTTTGTCATTGGCGGAGCAGTCGGTCAATCCCAACTCTCCAGTAAATACGAATTGTGATTGGACTGTACGTCAGAAGACAGCAAAGCATTGGCCAAGAGCAGCAGGCCCTCCCTCCAGGCTTTTTTTTATTTGCGAGGTTGCGAAGCTTCATTTTCACTCAGTCTGAGTTTCGGAGTTTCAGAGCAGAGCTGCGTGACAACACTGCCACAAATCACGTGAGACGCAAGCTCGCAACTGTGTGTGCGTATCTCCGCAAAGTGGGTGTTGTAAACTCAGCTCTGAAAAAATAGTCTGCATTAGGAGTGCAAATGTTTCAAAGAGTTTCAAAACTTTTTTTCACCTATTCGCACACAAGTTTTCAGATCACTATTTACAAGGTTTCAAATCTTGAAAGCAAAATATACACTGGGAGAACAGTGACAAATTCGAAACTCTGAAAAAAATGATTGCACAACACCATAAAAAAGAGTGTTGCACTTCTGAAGAGGCAAAACTCAAAAACAAAATTACGTTTGAAGAGCAAGCCTGCAAAGCTCTGTTTTCAGAGTTTCAAAAAAAAAATTCACACATTCGCAAACCTGTTTTCAGAAAACAATCTAATACAGTGGGAGAACACTGACAAATTTGAAACTCTGAAAAATTATTTGCGCAACATCGTAAAAAAAATGTTGCAGTTCTGAAGGAGGAAATCTCAAAAACAACATAATGTTTGCAGAGATATTTTTATTTTTTTTACATTTTGCAAGCTTGCAAATCTTATTTTTCGATCTTGCAAAACTTTTTTTTGTAAAATTTTAAGTTTTCGAACACTTAGTTTCAACCTTTCAGACCTGTATTTTCAGTTTTGAATAATGGCAGGATTTAAATCCCATACATTCGCGCCTAACGCGTGTATCGTAGTGGTTGGTGTAGTGTAGTGGTGGATGAGGAGATACCCCTGTCTATGTAAAGCGCTTTGAGTGCCTAGAAAAGCGCTATATAAATGTAATGAATTATTATTATTATTATCGCGCGAAACGCTCAATTCTCGCGTCAATTCGCGTCATTCGCACGAACTAGACGCGCGAATGAGGCGAATTCGCGTCTTCCGCGCCGCGCTAAACGCCTCATTCGCGCCGCGAGACCCCCAGACGCGCGTAAACACGCCTTTGCATTGACTTAACATTGAAATCATTCGCGCCAGACGCTCTATTCGCGTTTGGTGTGAACACAGCATTACGGTTTGGGCTGCACAACGCGTTTTAGGGGAGAAGAAAAAATTTTATAATAAAAATCAGTACAATTACAATAGGGTTTCAGCACTTCGTGCTTGAACCCCTAATAATAATATTAAAATGTTATTAATTCTGCGTTCCAGGCAGGTTTTTGAGCTCGTAAGTCACGATTTTTAACCACGACTAACGACTTTTTGTACCGTTCCAGGCAAGTCACGCCAAACTTCCTGAGCGCAAGGAATTGTAGCTTGATTATTAATTTAATTACAACGTTACATTGTGCTAAAATCGTTTTTTCAACGTGTACCACTTGCATAAACATTGCATTCGTAGGCAATATTATTCGTAGGGGCTGCCATTTGCTGTTTCGTGTGCTGTGTGACGTCAGAACTCTGAACTAGGAGTAGACCCACCCCATGCTCGTGGTTTCACCTAGGTCCTTTAGCGAAGATAACTCCCAACCCCCTCTCCTTTGATTTACTCAAATGAGATTATTTTCGTGTGTGTGAGTTGAGAGGAGAGTGTGGACATGTCTGGAAGAGGGAAAGGAGGATTGTTTTAATAAATGTAGTGTTTAGCGTTGGTGGTCATAATTGTTCAAACGTAATGTATTTATCCAACGTTTTGAGAAATAAGCAATGAATATTTGAGATATAATTGTTTTTTTCTTATGTAAATTAAACGCGGAAATAAAATCGAATAATTAGCTTATACTTTTTGTATTTTATTTAGGTTACCAAAAATTGGTCACAATATTTCACTCATCTCGTTCAGGAAAAAAATAATAATTTTAGATTGAGAAGTCAAACACAAAAGCTACCGGATGGGCGAAGATTGATGTAACACATGAGATGGTGGGCGGGATTAACATTTTAATGCCTCTGATTGGCTTTGATGTGGCCAATGAAATCATTCTGTGGGTTGGTAAATGGAGACACCAATCACAGACCGGCGTTTTCTCTTTGGAAATTATCATAGAGCAGTGAATAAAAACCGTGTGATGGAGCTAAGATTCAAGGCGCTTTATTGACATGGTTAAAAAAAAAAATATTTGCCAAAGCATAGACACATTTAAATGAACATTTAATACAAATATACATAAGTATAGATGTGTACAGCATATACAGTCTATATATCTGTGTACAGTAAAACTAAAGTACTACTAATAATGCTAATAAAGAGACAGAAGGACTGGATCCTGTCATGTCAGTCTGTGTGTGCTGTACAGTGTTTTCTTGTGCTTCTTCTGTTCTGCTGCTTGTTCTTTTATCATGGCAGGACTTGACGCACCTTGCAGCAGGTTTGACCTTGTTGAGGTTTCTTCAGAATGTACAGCAGTTTGTCCTTTTGTTGTATCTGCTTGAAGTCTTTGTGCTGGTTTGTGAATTGGGGGAAGAATGTTCCTCTAATCTGTGTATACTTTGGGCATGTTGTTAAAAAGTGCAGTTGTGTTTCCACTTGATGTTGTGTGCAGTGTGGACACAATCTGTCTTCTTCTGTGTCCAGGTCTGTCTGTGTCTGTCTGTCTCTATAGTGAGGTTATGGTCATGAGTCTGGACATGCTCAGGACGTTTCTTAGTTTAGGGTCTGTCAATTTATATTCTCTGTTTAGAGACAGATAGTATTCTAGTTTACTTTGCTGAGCTGTTGCTTCTGTCCAGTGTTAACCGGGTCATGATTTCTGAAAAAACAGTACTATAGAGTCATGATTTTTCTTACTATGATACTAATGATGTATTCATTTCATTTGAAGGATCTAAATGTACACAGAAAGACTGCCCCACAGCCTGAAGTCAACATAAACGATTCAACCTGCTTTCACTTCAGAAAGGAATCATTTGGCTTTAAAAAATGTTTTATAAATGCATGCAACAAGTGTGTGAAAACTATGGATTTATTTTAAATATTTTATTATGTTCTGTAATGTTTTTTTTTAAGTATTGGTTCAGGCAACGTTTAGGCACTGTACCATTTTAAAAGTATCAAAATGGCACTGGTATCGTAAAAAACATTCATTGATAAATTCTTCTTTCAGTACGATTAAACAAAGAAAATTAAATAGTAGTATAGTAATTATTAGGGTGGCACCCTGGACACCCCTCTGGCTCCACCACTGTCACTTAGAGAGACCAATCTACTGACTCCCTTTTGCAGCCAGTCTCAAGTGGCCAGTGGACATCCAGGAGACAAGGATTTTACTGTGGATATGTCTCTGTGTCTCATCTAGTTGTCCTGGTCTCCTCTGACATTCATGGATCCGGGTGACTGCAGTGACCATCTGATCTGTATACAGATTGGATCTGGTGGCTATTGTGACCTTGGAATAACATTCCTCTAAAGATGTAGCAAGTATATTGTGTGTTAATGGAAGTTTTTCCCAGTTCCGGATGTCCTAATTAATGCATCTTAAAAATCCTTTGAGAGTTATATTAAAGAGTATTAGAAAATAATATTGATTTTGGATTTCAATATATCAATCTCCAATTGATATTGAAGATGGGGTTTTACAGCCCCTTCTTTGTTGTTCCAAAGAGAGGTGTTGGCTTATGTCCGATCTTGGAAGGCATCTTTGGGTGCATCAATTCCGAGATAGGTTTGCAGTGATCGACATGAAGGACGTGTACTTTCATGTGTCGATCATTCTGCCCCACAGACCATTGCTGCAGTTCGTGTTAGAAGGTAGAGCATATCAGTACGAGATCCTGCCCTCCGAGCTGTCCCTATCACCCTGTGTCTTCATGGAAGTTGCGGAGACAGCCCTTGTTCCCCTGAGAGAACAGGGCATTCGCATTCTCAACTGACTGACTCGTACTAGCTCAGTCTCAGGATCAGTTGTGTTCACACAGGGACTGAAAAAGCACCTCAGCTGGTTGGGCCTTTGGGAAATTAGTAAACTGTCCATGGCGCACAGGATCTGTTTTCTCAATATGGAGTTGGATTCAGTCAAGCATGCCTCATTCAAGAACGTGTTCAGTCGGTGTTTAAATGCCTGAATATGTTCAACTGAAACTAAAAATATGTTTCAGAGGCTCCTGGGGGATATGGCAGATGCAGCAGCAGTCACACTGCTGGGGCTGGTTTAGATGAGACCACTTTAAGTATGTATGTTTTTCAATCTGCTTGCTTGAAATGTTTCTGACCATCAGTTATTTGTCAAATGTATAACATTGTAGTTATAGGAATCATGTCCAAAATTATACCCTGCAAGAGCGGGAAAATTCGGACCACATGCTTGATCAGATAACATATGATTTATGATACCCTGAGCAAAGACAATATCTTATTGGTCAAGACAACATTTGAGGTGTGGCCAAAAGGCCAGTTTATATGCTCAGGACACAAACTTCAAATTTTAGCTTTTAGCGTTTGCTTTTTAGCCATGCTTTTAGTCATCACTGTTAGCGTTCTTTGAGCACGGTTCCAGCGTGCTTTCGGCCTGCACGCCTGCTGCTACTTAGCCACGATGAGAAGAAACAACCTAGACTCGTAAAACTTTACTTCTATTCTTTTACTTTAGTTTCTTTTCTTTTCCGTTGAGAGTTTCATGTTCTGAGTTAAGTTTTAACTCAACGCCCAACCACGGGCGTCCCAAGACATCACTTCAGCGACTACTGAACTTCCAGCCAATCAGCAACCTCGGGAAACCCCCTTTCAACGACAACAAAGGGAACCCCTTTACACACTGCTGTTCATGTCTATGCAATTTCACGTATTGCTGTAAACTTGGGATTCCACATTTTCATTCTCTTAAACTCATCCTTTCCTTACTTTCTATCTTCCTGCAACTTGTGTGAATGTGTGAATGTGTGAGTGTGTGCGCTTATGTGTTAGATTAGTTTATGTCTTAGATTTATCTAATAAAGCCTTGTTCATATTGAAAAGAGTATCTTGTGTTTTGTGCTTACAAGTTAATGTCTTAAACTGCCGATCTTGTTACTGTGCTAATTAATAGTGTTTTCACTATAGTTTGGATATTAATATCCAGTGCAGATTTGATGTTAAACAGCTCGTTCTGTAAATCGCAGGGCGTCTCAGTGATCAGCCGTGAAACAGTGATTCTGTTCAAATTCCCTTTAAAATCTTAAATGATTCACTTTGAGCTAAATTGACCTGTTTCCCTTACACCTCCACCACCAGCTAGGGGGCCATGTTCAATGGGCTTGCAGTTTCAGGGGTTTGGAACTGGAACTGAACTAGTACACCAGTTGTCTAGTTGTTGGCAGTGCGCCTGGCCTTGTGTTGCACAAGAGGCGCTTATGAGTCAAGCACGTGCTGGTCCACATGGATAACACTGTGAACGTTGCATTCATCAACCAACAAGGTGATCTACGCTCCCGTCACGTGTTGCAACTCGCCCCCCACCTCCTCCTCTGGAGTCAGAAGCGTCTGAGGTCACTTCATGCCATTCACATCCCTGATCTGCACAAGCTCAGCAGCCGACAAGCTGACACGAGCTGACTCCGTCCCCAGAGGCTCCAGCTGATTTGGAGTCGTTTCAGAGCCACTCAGGTAGCCCTGTTTGCCTCTCCAGAAACCTCTCACTGCCAGTTGTACTCCCTGACCGAGGGAACACTCGGCACACTGGCACACAGCTGGCCGTGGGGCCTTCGCAAGTATGCATTTCCCCCAATGAGCAGAGGTCGAGAATCAGGTCCTGCTCATGGTGCCTTACTGATGACAATGACAATTTATTTATATAGCACAATTATTATACTAGGGACAATTACAACTTCTGTCGACCAATGTGCTTTCCATTATGTCATATAAAACAGAAAAACACACAACAAACAAACTAAAAAAAAATTATACAAATCATACAAATATCCCATCAGCCATACGCTTTTGAAGATAAAAATGTCTTTAGCCTGGACTTAAAAAAATATTAAGAGAGGAGGCTTGTCTAATGGACAGTGGCAAGGCGTTCTAAAGCCTGGGGGCATCAATATAGAAAGCACGATCTCCAATGCACTTAAGGCTCGACTTAGGGGTAAACAATAGATCCTGTTTGGAAGACCGAAGGGATCTAGTGGGTTGATACTCGGTGAGTAACTCACTGAGATAAGGGTGGGACAAACCATTCAGAGATTTATAAACAAGGAGCAACATTTTTAAATCCACTCTAAAACAAACAGGCAACCAATATAGGCCCACTCAGACTTGGTTCCCAAAACTGATGCTTCTTGTGACAGCCCCTCAGTGGCAGATACCTCTGTGGAAAGATCTACTGACTCCGAGACAGGGCACTCTGTTGCACCCACATCCAGACCTCTGGGAACTTCGGTAAGAGCACCATATATGAAACATGCTTATGACTTGAAGTGGAACCTGTTTGTCAAAAGGTTAGCCAGAATCGATCATCAGGTTCCTTTGTGGGGCGAGAAGGCAAAATCCTCCATGGCCCCCCATACCTGTCTCTAATGCTCAGAGCACTACAGTCGAGCTAAAGTAATTACCGGTGCAGCAAAATAAACAACCATTTCACAATGATTATGTAGTCTGTGTGATACACTACATTATTTATTATTAAATTAGGACAACATCAGTCTACAAAATTGACACATTCTTAGGAAATATTGGGTTCACAGCGAATCATCAGAACTATTTCAGTAAGACTTGATATTTTGAGCACTCAATTGAAAATATACACATAACGTATCAATCATACTTACAGGTTGTGGTTCAGAGAGCTTGTTAGTCCAAATTAAAAAGATTAGAAGCTAACAAAAATAACAGGCAAAATTAGAGAAACAGTCCTTGATAAAATGACATACAACATATACACAAAAACAACAAAGAGTATGAATTGTATTTCTGTGTTATCCTTGAACACAGCATATCTCAACATGATGTAAACTACTAATAGCGGAAGTGTTTGTAGGCAGATCAGACACTGTTTGTACTTTGTGGGCAGGTGGGCAGAACACATGACTGAATTGTACCCATATATAAAAAAACAAAAGTAAGACGAGGCTACCTAGTCTTTGCTGGGATTGGCCAGAATTTCTGGTGAATGTATCATAGACGAGCAAGTCATTTAGCCTTCATACAATATCACAAGGTTGCATCCTAGTGCCATGGACTATAACATATCAAAGTGATAACCTGTAGAACAAATGGATGTTGTTGTACACACAGCATGGGTCTGCAGACCATTGACACAAAGGTAAGACGCGATAACTTATGTTTATTAAGATTTGCTGGTATTATGGCTAGGTCTTGTGCATTTGCACACAAGGGATCGGCTGTTTTAATTCTTCTCTTGCTATTAATGTTACGTTAGACTTCCTTAGCCACCAACTTAATTAGCTAGTTACGGTTTGCGTTCATACAGCAAGTGTTGGGGGAGATGATTGTTGAGTAGTCAGTATCTTGTTTAATTATTGCTTGAATCTATTGCTGAATTCTGGAATAGTTGTGATGATGATGATGATGAGGAATGGAACAAGTTTTAGTCAAAATGCCTGATGTAGATTGGATGGATCTGTGCTACACGTATTTTTGCTTTTTCAATCTTGATAAAATTTGTAGTGCTTAAGTTGTGTTGTGTGTAGATATGGTAAATTGTACTGGGAATTAAATAAAATTATTACATGGCTTGGTTGAATTCCACTGTAGAATGAAGTCTGTTATTTCTTGATAATAATACCGTTGCCATGAAAAACAGAGCGTTGCTATGGACACGGCAGGATTCTAATCGTAGAGACGGAACTATTTTCTTTAGCGGAAGCAATACAATCGTGTTTAAATCAATAAACTCTTTTTTAAATTTTTTAAATTTGGTGGGTAGCCATGTAATAAGCGGGATAATGTAGAGCGAGGCCCGATTTTGGTCTAGATTTTTTTCCCCGTTTTCAGTGGTTATAACAAAGCAACATGAAAGAGAAATTTGGTAATCATTGTTTAGGTACATTAAACCATGTCATGGCCATGTCATATTGTCAACACGGTACTTATATGATGATATGAAGCAGATTAGTGGGTCATATATCATATGTCTATTGCTTTGTACGGCTTTCTTCTTCATAAAACGAGTCGGACATTTACATTAATAAGATACAGGACGTCTTTCAAAACATGACCTGCGCGAAAGAGAAAAAAAATGCATCATTGTACCCAGCACTTCTGAAAATGCACTTCTGAATGTGTCTCTGTCCCCACCACATTTCAAACCAAACTGACGCCCATGGAGAAGTGGTGCTTCATTCAGTCCTTCCTGAACACAGACAGATGGAAATACTATGGCTACTTTTTAAAACAACCCACAAAATGATGTGACTTCCACTTCAACCTACATCTGCTTGCAAACCACATCATCTAAGAGAAGGGCCTGCAGAAGTGTCACTTTGACATTAAACACTGGGGGAAATAGATACATTTTATTCAGCTAAATAAATAAAATACAGGTACTAAACCAAAAAACCAATTCAGTGTTGGCTCACCAAAACAACTCCATCAAATAGAAATATTAGTTTCAAATGCTAACACCAGGCTGAAAAGAACAAGGCAACTGTTTTTTATTTATTTATTTTTATTTTATTCTTTTATGTATGTTGAAGAAAATAAAATATTAAATTCTACATAATGTTTGAGATATAGCTGACCAATATTAGATCACAGTGAACTCACACAAAACTAACAGAATGAGATTAACATGATATTGACCATAGTATGAGCACACAGTGGGTAGTCCACGCTACAATGTGAGGTTATACTTCTAGCTCACTGGGACCTCGCACTGAGTGTTATTGGACCTCATGGTGAAAGCACTGTGAGATCAAATTGCTAACTGGGTTCCTTGTCTAGTGTCTGCACTATTTCTCTGCAAAAGGTACTCGTTTACTTGTGGTAAAAACTTGATCACCCTGTCAGGGTTTATTCTGAGATAACAACCGGCTGATTTCATTGTATCACTGTGTTTAGTTGTTCCTGTGGCAGAAAACACTGTGGCACCAAGATAGGATATTAAGGTGGGCCCTTGGGTTTGCTATAGTCATAGCTGTCACCAATGGAGTTTCAGTTCCTCGCCGTCACCTCTGGCTTGCTTAGTTGGGGACACTTCATCTACAGCGATATCGTTGACTTGATTGCAAATAAATGCACAGACACTATTTAAACTGAACAGAGATGACATCACTGAATTCAATGATGAACTGCCTTTAACTATCATTTTGCATTATTGACACTGTTTTCCTAATGAATGTTGTTCAGTTTCTTTGACGCAATGTATTTTGTTTAAAGCGCTATGTAAATAAAGGTGACTTGACTTGACTTGATAGCCCCATGGCCCAGTCCCAAATTGCTCCTTAAACCCTTGCGTTCTTTCTCCAGTGTACGATTTCATGACGTAATGCCACTTTGACTGCCGGGTAAAATTCTGCTGCACATCACAGCTACGCACATGACAGCCATTCCCACATCAAGACCACAAGTGCAAACGAAGTGTGATATTTGAGTCAAGTCGCGCATGCACATTTCAGCTGTGACACTTGATAATTAGGCTAATTAAAATAATTAATAAAATAAATTCAAATAAATGTGATCTTGTTGCACTAAATTTACTTAAATAAAAATGTGCCCAGTATAAGAGTGCAAAACCCTGATCCTGTAAGTTACAGCTTTCTTTAAAGTCATCCTGAAAATAAAAAAAGCAGAACTGTGATAACACCTCGAATGTGTAGAACCACGTCATGTGGCAGCAACAGCGTCACAGTACTTAGAAATCTTCTGAAAATAGCGGAGACTGTCAAAGATGTCAAACATCTCGAAGAAAGAAATAAAAGTGTTAAATTCATCTTGCAGCCTTAAAGCAGTGAAATGCATGAGAACCAGCAGTGACCGGAGATGAAGAGCAGAAACATATTTTACATTAACATTGAATCATTTAGCAGGCAGTTGTCATGAATCTAGAAGGAGGACACAACTGCAGTGTGAGTAACAAGGGTTTATTGACAAAACAGACAAAAGATACAAAAGAGTTGTGCGGTGACAAGTGATATCACAACAGGAACAAATTAAATAGATACAGCTAGGGAAGGGCACTGCAACAGCCTCAAACATCAACTGGCAGAATACTACTAATACTAGGACCAGGCTGAGGCACCAAAGAGCAGAGGTCAGATACTTGTTGACCATTAACTCTGCAGCACCCCAGATGTCAGGCAAGGGAACCAGTGGACAGGAACAGGTCAGGACAGAGACAGCAAGAGAGAAAACAAGGCTCCACAAATTACTCCCAAGACAAGGGAATAAATAAAACAGAACTGATAAAAAGTAAAAGTAAACCGATATCTAAAACAAGGAGCAAGTCAAAAACACAAAACTACAAAGGACTAGACAAGACAAGGGCACAAGACCAATAGGGCTTGGGCGTCGTGACGTCATTATTGGTGTGGCCGCCACGTTGATGGCCTCCTTTAAAACTACTCGGACTACTGCGCAGTGTTTAGACGTACTCCCTCTCAGCCGTGTGTCTTAATTTGATTAATTAAAAATCTATTTCAACCATGGTAAACCGTTGCTGTATTGTGGGGTGTAATAGCGCAACACATAATCGCCATGGGGGGGGGGGGGTTAGAATGGATTAACTTTCCACCGCTTTCCTGCTTGGAGGCGCGACCACGGAGACCATAACATCTGAATTTTTACTTTATATAGCTTAAGTCAACCTTTAACATAAGGGCAATTTCCCGGGTTACTCATCCAAAATACGGGAAAATGTAAACATTCATCTTTCTGTTGCTATCCCTCTGCTGACATCATTCAATTCATACTACAAGACTGCTGCATTAACTAACGTTAAGTGATTTGTGAAGCTAGGTCTAACGTGACTTTAGATTGGCAGATTGGCGTGAAATCTACTCTCCCAACAACCACGCTATCTTAAAAAGCCCAAAACCATGCTAAGGTTGCTTTCAAGTCAGCAAAACGATGCTTTGAAAACATCTGTTGCCGCTGCAAGGGCAAGGGGGTAGCAACAGAACAACAGTAACGTTACAGAGACTGATAGGTCCGATGGAAGGGCTAACGAGATATTTTACAGGAAAATACTAAAACGGGAAGACAACGGTAAAAGAGCTCAAATATGTGAGAACCTCGGTAAAAACGGGAGGGTTGACAGCTACTAACTACACTTTTGAAACACATAGTTAAAAGTACATGTGTGAATGGTTGTTAGCACTAACAGTGCTACACATTGTGACAGTATGGGGTCCAGTGTACTGTTCCTCGTCCTCTGTGAGTATTTGATTCTAAGTTACCTTTAGTAATTTAGCAGACACTTTCATCCAAAGTGACTTAAAAATTCAGGAAATACAACAAAGTGATTCATTGAATGCTGTGCTCATGGAAAAGGTGAGTTCAGTTTCTTCAGCACTGACAAGGATGTATCTGTCCAGGTATAGGATAAGGAGGATCATTCCACCAGCAATGAATGATGAATGCAGTGTTAATTTTGCCAGGCATTTTTGATTTAGTTTTAGGCTTGAGAAGAAAATGCTTAATAGTTTTAGTCAGATTTTAGTCATTTGAGTCTTTCATAGTTTTAGTCGCCGAAAAGCCATTGCATTTTTGTCAACTTTTAGTCACTGCTTTTATTTGGGTAGGTATTTTATATGTGTTTTCAAATTAAAATAATAATTAATTATTCTCTATTTAGACCAAATCAATTAAGCTTATGAGAAATTTGAATCAAGGACTGAATTTGGAAAATCTTGAATAAATTATGACAATTTTAATTTTTGGGTGAACTACCTCTTTAACAGTAGTAAAAAGGGAGCAACTTACAAATAAAAAAAAGATATATATATATATATATATATATATATATATAATATATATATATATAAAAAGGTCAGATCCTCTTTAAATCTTGAATATGCAATGCTGGACTTTGACGTGCTAAACACAAAGGAGTATAATTGATTTTGATATTGGTAGGGACATAACAGGTTACAAACTCCCACCCAGTATAATTTATACTTTGTTTGTTTGTTTGCTTGCTTGCTTTTTGTTTTAATCTTAGTATTTTCTTACACAATTTTGATTATGTGCACAAATAATAATTACTAAAGACAATTTAGCAGTCACTGGCATCCTATGCCCTTTACTAAACAAGCATGTATACAGTGATTTCAATAAAAGTAATATCGCTGATGGTGGACTTACGGAGTATTTCATTCAGATGACTTTTTCGGCCACTTGAAATGCATGCATGACACTGTCATGAGTCCGGACCCGGTGTTCCTCCCTCTCACCACCAGAGGGCGCCATTTCCCATTGTCCCGGATTCATTTACCTCTACTCCACACACCTGGTCACAAACTCTTCACACCTGTTAACCCACCCACTCTCACACACAGACACACACCTGTTGCCCATTGTCACAGACAATGTTTTGCATTTCGTTTGTTTCTTGCATTGCTAGAGTGATTTCATGTTTGTAGGGTGGATGCCAGCACCTTTTGTTGCCTGATTGTGTCCCGGTCTCGTCCTTGTTGGATCTATTTCTGTTTTGTTTTTGCCTTGTTGGCTTTTTGTTTATTAAAAGGAGTTCTCTAACCTGCATTTGGGCCCAGACCCTGTTCTTTCTTCATTTGTCTTTACCGCCCCCTGACAGACTTCGACATACAGGCTTCCTGATTGTGTGTGACTAGTCTTTACTTCCGCTAACTGTTTCACTGCTTTATGGTAGGACAAATGAATCAAGTTCTAACATCATGAACAGATATTTTTCTGCTATATTTACTATAATTTGAAGTTAGTGATGTCCCTGCACACAAGCCTGTACTGGCCCTTTACGGGCCTACCCTTACGAAAAAGAAGTTTATTCAAGTGTGCTATTAGTATACTTATTTTAAACTAAGTATGCTAATATAGCAAATAATAGTTTTAGTTTACTTTTTATGTACTTCTCAGAAATGGGCTTTATGTACTCCTCAAAAAAATACTTGACCTTTGGGTCCATGCAGGTTTTGTGTAGGCAGCCCTGTAATGCATAACACATAACACATTTCATACACAATTTAATTCAAAGTGCTTTACATAAAAGAAAATAATAATAAAATAATCTAGGAGAATACAAACATTGACTGGCCATGCTTTAGTCACTCAACTGAACAGGAACGGATCAATCCAAAAGAAACCTTTTCTGAACCTGTTGTTTCATATAGGCTAGGGATCCTCAAATCTGGCTCACAAGATCCACTTTCCTGCAGAGTTTAGTTCTAACCTTAAAGGTCACATTTTTCGTGGTTTTTTTTTTGAAGCTTTGATTGTGTTTACAGTGTGCAATATAACATGTGTTCATGTTTCGCGTAAAAAAAAAAACAACACAGTATTTTTCACACAATTCACCTATCGGGCTAATGTCTTCCTTGTTCTGTAAAGCCCCTCCTTCAGAAATACGTAACAAGTTCTGATTGTGCCAGCGGTTCCTGTGTTGTGATTCGACAGCAGCTGAGCGCACACGGCCATCCTGCAAACGTGATTTGACTAGTTTTGAGAAGCAAGTGGGCAGGATTTGTTTTGAAAACCTGGCAATCCTGATTTGAATGCACGTGCTGGAGATGTACTTATAATCACAGGAGCGTTTTTACTGACGAGATGCGCATGAAAATTGCATTAAATTTTTTTGCACAGCCCTAACATCTAGTTAACAAAGCTAAACAGCGTTGCCCTTTGTGTAATAAGTTACAGAAACTGTTAAACGCACCAACTTAAATAATAAAATACACTTACCGGTTGTGGTCCATAAACAACGCCTTCTCCAGACAAAGAGGGAACTGCTCCATCTTTCAAGAATAATCTTTGTGTGAATCCGGCATTAAACTGATTGAGATTGAGGAAGCTGTCCTCAGCAAAATGTGCTTCACATAGTTTTACATGTGCATTATAATTTTCGGGAACCAAGTTAAACATAAATTGTAATCATTGATCTCTAAGTACAGCGTCCCTGGGAAGGCCAAACAAAGATGATTGGACTCCGAGATTATAATAACAGCGTTTCGACGACGAGGCGACAAACACAAACACAACTCTTCCACTTCTCCGTCGGAGCGCAACAAGACCACGCCCCCTATTTGTGTATTCATGTGGGCGGAGGTTTAGAATTTTACAGATATTATTTATACTCTAACAACAACATTACACACTAACTAAAGTTTAAAACATGGGATCACGAAGAACGGGACCTTTAATCAAACAGACCTGGTGCCTGTTTCAATTAGGAGGTTCAATCAACTCTAAGTTAAAACTTGAACTCTGAGTTCAAAGACTGCAAGTCGGAGAGGCTTTATTATCATTTCAGCTCTATACAGTTTGTACACAGTGAAACGAAACAGCGTTTCTGAAGGACCATGGTGCTACACAAGACAACATTAACTACAAAACTCACATTGTACTGTGCAAAAGACTATACAAAATTAAACAATCTAACATAATACTAAAAATGGAAAGAAGAAAGTAAAATTTGAACATACGAAAGTACAGACTACATAAAGTGTGTATGTGCATGCCTGAATGAAATGGGGCAACAGCCTGGGACACATATAATATATATATTGTGGCCAGCCTAAGGCGCACCTGTGCAATAATCATGCTATCTAATCAGCATCTTGATATGCCACACCTGTGAGGTGAATGGATTATCTTGGAAAAGGAGAAGTGCTCACTATTACAGATTTAGACAGATTTGTGTACAATATTTGAGAGAAATGGGCCTTTTGTGTACAGTACATAGAAAAAGTCTTAGATCTTTGAGTTCAGCTCATGAAAAATGTGGGCAATAATAATATAATTTTGTTCAGTGTATACCCCCCCCCCCCCCCCACAAACAAAACTAAATATTTGATATAATTTTCTTATATAGATATCCATATTATTATTATTATTAATATTATTATTATTATTATTTTATGTATTTTTTACTAGAAATTTAAAAGCATTTTTGCAGGACTTGTGCTTTAAATTCCTTTCTGAAATGGGCCACTGAGCATGCCTTCAGGGTCATTAATTAATCCCACCGGTCACAATAGTAAAACCGTAGACCGTAAAAAAGGATTTCATTTATAAAGCTCTAAAAACCTTACAGACTGCTGTTTTAGTGTACTTCCTGCAAATATGGAAAAAACAATGGGTCTCAATTAAATATGTGCAGTTTCACGTGATTAGTGCAAATTGTCACATGACCAGAGCAGTTTACTTCCTGTTTGTACCTTGAGAAGATGATGGCTGCATCAAAGCTCCAAAACTAAAGGCTAGTAAAGTGTCTTAACATAAATATATGACAAAGATTTTTGGTACACATGATCTTTAGGGTGTCTAGTATTAATATATGCATTCACATATATTTAGTTTTGTTGAATGTGGTCATAGAATGAGTAAATATGCTGATGGTCACAATAGTGACCAGTGGGATATCAAAGAACTTAAATATACAATATTAATCCAATTGCAGTTGCTAGTGAAAATGACAATAAAATGTTTCAGTGACAAAATATTGCACTAAATTAAAAATTCAAATGTAAAAAAAAATTGCAATAATGATGTTTTAATACTCTAAGCATTAATATAAAAAAATCTGTTATATTTAAAAAAAAAAAAAAAAAAAAAGTAAACATTTTGATGTTATGTACATAAATTGTTTATTTTGTATTAGCCTATATTATGTATTTTAACAGTGTTATTATTAATCAATCATTATTACCTCATTGTCTTTTATATAATGCATTTCATTCATTTTAAAGGCTATTGATGGCTTAGGTCTGTTTTTATAGCAACAACAACAACCACAAAATATTAAAACTGGTAATGAGCATTGCAGTAGGAGAGATGCAGTTGAGTGAATCCACTGATGCGCTGGATATGGGTATTGGAGAGATAGATTGATGAAAGTAATCTTCTTACAGAGAATGGGGGTGACACAATCCGCTGTGTAACCACGAGATCGGACATAGTGCAGACTGAGGTGTGTGCTAAAATGTGGTGGTGAATTGGTGAATGAATTGTGAACAGGTGCCGGTGATCTATTATTCTATCTATACTATTCTGTATTGTGAAGGGAGTTGGAGTTTGTAGGTGACGGGATTGATCTGTTCTTGGATGGAGAATTGGCCGACAAATCTGGGACAAAGTTTCCTAAAGGGCAGGCACAGCCTGAGGTCTCGGGTGGACAGCCAGACCTATTGCCCAGGTTGGTAGGTGGGAGTAGGTGCTAGGCAAAGGTCGTCTGTCATCTTCTGCCTGTGCACTGCCCGTTGAAGGTGATGGTGAGCCTTGTCCCAGACTCTCTCGCTCTCCTGGAGCTAGTAATCGACCAAATGGAATGTCAGAAGGGTTTCCTGACCAGGGGAAGAGAGGGGGCTGGTAACCAAGTACAGAACAGGGTAAGGCCCGTGGATGGCTGGCGGAGGGAATTCTGGGTGTACGTTTTGCCAAATTGATGAAAGACCCAATTGAATAGCAGCTCTGCTGTTTCTAGGGTGGTGGGTAGACCCTTGAGGGGAATGAGGCGGCAGAATTTAGAGAATCTATCGACTTTTACCGGGATACAGGTGTTACCATCATAGGGAGGGAGGTCCGTTATAAAGTCTACACCTAGGTGTGACCAGGGACAGTTAGGAATGGGTAATGGATGTACCTTGCCAGCTGGAAGATGATGGGGACTCTTCGAAATGGCACTTTCGGGGCAACCTTTGATGAACCTCCTGATGCCTCTTGCCATGTTGGGCCACCAGAAGTGGTCTTTAAGCAGCGAGAGAGTTGCATCAGCCCTGGGCCTGGGGTGGCCATTGCTTAATGATATATGGGTGGTGTGAATGAGAGGAGTGTGTTGTGTCCGGGGGACATACTGACGTCCCAGGGGGCAGCCCGGCGGAGCAGCAGGAAGGGCTTCAGTGGCGACTGACGGGGAGGTCCACTGGATCGGACTGGAAATGAGTTGAGTGTGTATGATGGTTTCTGGCTTATCCGTGTTTTCCTCGGATGCAAAGATTCGGGATAGGGCGTCAGCCTTGAAGTTTTGGGGACCGGCTCTATAGGCATTTTGCTTCTCTGAGGTATTGTAGGTTTTTGTGATCAGTCAGAACAGTGAATGAATAAGCCCCTCCCTCTAGCCAGTATGGCCATTCTTCCGAGGCCAGTTTAATCTGCAGCAGTTTCCAATGTCGTAATTTTTCTCCGCCAGGCTGTGCTTCCGAGAGAAGGCACATGGATAGAGTCGAAGGGGGGACCCCTGCCGCTGAGATAGGACTACTCCCACTCCAGTGGTTGAGGCATCCACTTCAACACAAGAAAGGGAGCTCCGGGTCTGGGTGAACTAAGAGGGGAGTGCTTGTGAAGGCTTGCTTGAGGGTGGCGAAGGCTTCAGTGGCAGCTGGGGTGCAGGACAGAGACTTGGGTTTGTTACGTAGGAGGTTGGTGATGGGACTGGTGATGGTACTGTATTTTTAATGAACCGGCGGTAGAAATTGGCGAAGCCCATCAAGCGCTGGATTTCCTTTATGGTGGAAGGTAATGGCCAGGAAGTGACTGCCTCGATCTTCCCCTCGTCTAGGACTGGGCGATAAAATGATAACGATATGTATTGCGATAGATGTAATCAATATCAATTTAAAAAAATGTGATATTACCATCAAAATCACCTGAGAATTGACATGATGATAGGTCGGGAGACCGAAGTTTCACAGAAGCATTCAGAGATTTTTTTTCCCTGAATTACCTCTGGGTGTGACTTAATAATGTTGAAATAATGTTGCCTTATCTTCTCTTAAAAGCGTTCCGCACCTTCAGCTGACATAAACCACACTTTAAAGGAACAAAAACTATCCAGTGATTAAATGTCTTCTGTGTTGACAAAAATCTTGTGCGATGTCAACACAGATTATTATAAGCATTGATATGAACAACTGTGCAGTTTTATTGTATTTTGTTATTTTTATTTATTTATATGTTTTTCTTTCAATGTTTAGTACTGATGCCATTATTCACCCCCTATGGAGGCAGTCAAGGTAAATAATGCTGTATTTTATTTATTTTTTTCCTTTCGTTAAAATAATCATAAGTTTTAAGCATAAGAAGGAAGCATATGAATAGTCATACAAACCACAATCTTGCTGTCTCTGGCAACCTTGACTGTTATTGACGTCATAAAGCCTGTACTCATGATTAGGGCAGACAATAATTTATTTATTTGTCCAATAACAGATCATTTTTGTTGAGAAAACGTTTGTTGTATTCTGTATAATTAAATATCAGCTATCCATTACCCAACAATAAAATTCATCAGTCTTTTTGATGTATACTTCATGCAGCAGATGTTCTTGCATTTCAAGACCATTCTGTTTTGTCTTGTCTTTTTTTGCTTGACTTTTAATCTATCAATATTTGTTTGTATTTGTATTAACTCAGTGGAAGCAAAAGCTGTAGTGAAAGTGACTCCAGATGAACGTGTGTTCAGTGGAGAGACAGTCACTCTCACATGTGAAATACAGGGAGCAGGAAATGACACGCAGTGGACATACAGCTGGTTTAAAGATGGTTCAATCATCCCGAACAGCACTGAGAGAGTCTACAACATCACATTTAATGTGTCTGATAGTGGTCAATACAGCTGTGAAGCAAAGAAATCACACATCAGTGCTGCTGTTACACTGACTGTATCAGGTGAGTGTTCAGATTCACATCTGTTTAATGATCATCAAAATAATATTTTTGCCTCAAAACTCTTTTACTACACTCTTCTGTATCAGCCAAATTTGTTCATCTAAGAGGACTGATGCAATTCAGTTTAAAGGCCCTTTATAAACACTTTGTCACCTGAAACCTGTAAAATAATTGTTATTTTAAATAATGAAATGACTGGCAGCTATATCTAGTTTGAAAGAACTCTCTATGGAGAGGTTTTCATTGATGTTTTTAGACAGTAATGATATTCTTTTTTCTTGTTTTCTTCACAGGTTTACCCAGATCTACACTGACTGTGACTCCAGACAGTCCTGTATTCACTGGAGAGACAGTCAATCTGAAGTGTGTGATTGAGTCTCACAGTAACTGGAGATATGAGTGGTATAAAGACACAGACAGTGTAATGTTACAGACGTCTGATCGTTACACTGTAAACAGAGACACTCTCACTATCAGAGGAGTAATTACATCTGATCAGGGTCAGTACTGGTGTAGAGGACAGAGAGATGAGAGACCAAACTTATCACAATCAAGCTCTGCTGTTTCTCTCTCAGTGAAGGGTGAGTTTTTGTATTCATCGTTTGAAAGTTACCATGACGAAAAGCATAATTTATTCAGATGAGACAATCACACTGAAACCTCCTGAAGTTCACAGAGAAAATTATCATTGGCTGCTCTGGGGCATAAATGGTGTATAGCTGAAAGGCACAGTATGTGATAAGATGCATGCATTTTTAAGTCACATTGAGTTGCTTTAACCCTCGAAGTCTCCTTGGGGTCCAGCTGACTCCATTAGAATTTTCTTAGTTTTTAAGTGTTCCTTTCATCTCAGTGGAATGAGATTCTGTGACTTTTCCTAAATATTCTGTCCAAACACACACACACACAATATCCTTGCTTGATTTGGTTGTTCTAAAGGTGTGACAATTTTGCATCCTTGATACTCATTATTATTATTATTATTATTATTATTATTATTTTGCACTTTTGTCAAATAAAGTAGTAAATCCAGTTTAAATCTAAAAAAAGTACATTTAAATAAAGGCCTGGTCCTAGAGCATAAATTCAAAGTGAAACAAACTCTCATACACACACACACACACACACACTGCAACAGAGAGCATTTTTATAGAAATTGGCATATAAAATTAACAAATTTGTAATAAATCTTAAAATTTTCATATATAAATAAAGGAGTGGTACTAGAACACAAATGCAACATGGAACAAGAATGCTCACACACACACACACACACACACACAGAAATAGACAGACACACACACAGGTAGGTAGACATGACATAACATACACCACACACACACACACACACCACACATGACAAATCCCACACAACACCACCCCAAAAATATTTTTTTTATTTATTTATTTTAGAATGTATAAATATATATTCACAAAATATATATCATAAAGTTGTAAGAAGTTGAAGCATCAAGAAAAATTGAAAATAAAATGAGTCCTTATGGACCTCTACTGTATGTATGTGGTCATTGCACTTTCTCTTAACTGTAATTCATCCAGATGGCTGTATTCTATCCTTAACACACAAAGCCATGTCCAAAAACAATATAAATTTAAATTTAGATCATCATTAAAGTGTTTTTTAATTTTTTAAAAAGTTGATGGCGTAAGTTGAGTAATTGTGCAGTGAATAGGTTAAAAAAAGTACCAAATATCCACGAAAACACAGCATTAATGTAAAGTTGGGATGTAAACGAATAAATTATATGTAGTCTGTAATATTAAAAATTTATATTTCTTCATGCAATCACTCTATAAATCGAAAATCGTTAAGTTAAAGAGAACAGAAAATAATAGGCTACATGTTCACAGAAAGTCTCATGATCTGATGTTGAATCACATTTAACCTGAAGTGAACTTCTGACTAGTTCACTGAAAGAGCTCGGTCTTCTTTCTTCACAGATTCCCCCAGATCTTCACTGACTGTGACTCCAGACAGTCCTGTATTCACTGGAGAGACAGTCAATCTGAAGTGTGTGATTGAGTCTCACAGTAACTGGAGATATGAGTGGTATAAAGACACAGACAGTGTAATGTTACAGACGTCTGATCGTTACACTGTAAACAGAGACACTCTCACTATCAGAGGAGTAATTACATCTGATCAGGATCAGTACTGGTGTAGAGGACAGAGAGATCAGAGACCAAACTCATCACAATCAAGCTCAGTTTATCTCACTGTGACAGGTATAATATCATTATCCTTCTATACAGTGCTTCCAACTGATATCAAGAGGAAGTTGTTACAGGAAGTTTGATATGTGGCTAAATTATGTTGTGTATTTTAGCGATGTCACTAAATAATGATGCTCAACCGTGTCACTGACTGCCTCTAAAACCGCATACTTTCTAAATACATACACCAGGAATGGGAAATGTTGATCTTGGAGTTTAGCTCCAACCCTGAAGATACACTAGCTTTCTAATCTTTTTGTATTCTATCTGTTTTCTATTCATTTATTATACAATTAACAAAAGCAAAAAAAGATCTCTGACACTAGCTTGCTCTATTCTTTTTCTGTTCTATCCGTTTTCTTTTTATTTATTACATTATTTAAAAGCCCTTGCTACATGTACTGCGTTTAAGCTAACTGAGACTTATTATAGCACTTGTATATCATTGCTCTTTTGTTGATTTTAATTGCATCCATTGTTCTCATTTGTAAGTCGCTTTGGATAAAAGCGTCTGCTGTATTACTAAATGTAAATGTAATTCTACCCGTATCCTGAAGACCTTGATTAGCTTGTTCACGTGTGGTTGATTAATGTTGGGGCTAAATTTTGAGGGACACTGGCCCTCCAGAATCAACGTTCCCCACCCTAGACCTTAGGCTGGCTGCACACTAGATGATTTTCAAATCTAAAATGATTTTAAAAGCATGAGAGACCACAGACATGAAGATAGTTAGGTTTTTAGCATTAAAATCCTCTGAACACACACACTAGATGGTTTGACCTGACAGCGAGACCACACACGGCGAATGTAGGAGCGATTTCACAGTGACACGTGATCTCAGGAGACTCGCAAGAGCAAACATGACTAGAGGAGAAAAACAAATGGAGAATAATCTACGTTGCCAGCTATCTGTCCAGGCTTGTATCTGTTTCACATGCAGTGACAAACAAAGTATGAAAAGAATATGTGTGATGTACTCTGCTTTCAAGGCATGTTTTGCGGCTGATAAGTTTCAGCTTTACATGCACGCAGCATCCGGTATAGTGACCCTTACTGGCTTTCATTGGCAATCATGGGTAGCAGAAGTTCAAAGATAAGATTCTAGAGATGGTTGAACACTTGTTTCTCTGTAACATAGGGTTATACAGTAGCAGGTGAAAAGCAGTAAGTGAAAAGAGTATCCTGAATTCACAATATTCACAAAACTGTAGGAGAAAAGTTCCCAGATGACCTACTAATTCTGGCAATATTCTGAAGTGCGCATCCATTGGACACTTCACACTCCCATGATGCCACAGGGAGAAGTGATGCAGCTGACTCTGTAGATCACATGGCAATGACAGCATGGCCAGTGTAGTACATCCAGATTAAATTCGTTCTCACACAGTCACAAAGTAATTTTCCAAAAGAAGTGCTTAGAGAGAATGCAATATTGGATGCGGTTTGCATGTAGAATACAGTATTACATTACTCAGACTGACTTGTTCATTGGTAAGCAATATAAACAAAACACCATTATATTTTAATCAACAATTGTACTCTGAATGTCTACATTGTTCTTTAGATTCACCCATACCTACACTGACTGTGACTCCAGACAATACAGTATTCACTGAAGAGACACTCAATCTGACATGTGTGATTGAGACTTATAGTGACTGGAGACAGAGAAATTACCAGATATATGACTGGAGATATGAATGGAGAAATTACTGGACATATGAGTGGAGATATGAGTGGTATAAAGGCAGCAAATACAGTGTAATGTTACAGACGTCTGATCGTTACACTGTAAACAGAGACACTCTCACTATCAGAGGAGCGAATGAATCTGATCAGGATCAGTACTGGTGTAGAGGACAGAGAGGTCAGAGACCAAACTCATCACATTTCAGTTCCGCTGTTAATCTCACTGTGATAGGTAAGATGAATATCATTGTCCTCCTAAACAGTGTTTCCAAGTAATTTTCAGGAGAACATGTTTATGTACTGTACTCTCAATGCACTTTTTTAGTAGACCAATTGTGTCTTATGACTGAGTGTGTGGCAGAGAAAATAGTTTTTGTGCCATTTGAGGGAAAATGGATGCATTCAAAAGTTTGCATTTGCAATATGTTTTTTTTCTCTCTCCCTCATTTGAATAATTATACTAATTTCAGTTCGGTTTAATTAACAATATATTTAAGTAAAGATAAGTTCAAATTGTGTAGCTAAATATGAACTGATCGTATAAGTTGTTAAACTAACTGACATTATTATGATCTAATTTTGAACGACATTAAATCTGTATAGACCATCACTCTCCTCACTGCATCTCTCCTCTTTAACATCAGTGTTAAAAAAATACAGGAAATCACATGATTAGATTAAATTGTATTCTTGATTTGCTGAAAGTCATGTCAGTTTGTCTTAATTAACAGATTTACACAGAACTGTTCTAACCATGATGCCAGACAGTCCTGTGTTCACTGGAGAGACAGTCAATCTGACGTGTGGGATAAAGTCTAATCACAGTAACTGGACAGAGTGGACAAATAACTTGAGATATGAGTGGAATAAAGGCAAATACAGTGTAATGTTAAACACATCTGATCGTTACACTGTAAACAGAGACACTCTCACTATCAGAGGAGTGAATGAGTCTGATCAGGGTCAGTACTGGTGTAGAGGACAGAGAGATGGAGAACCATCAAGATCAACGAATACATCTGTTTATCTCTATGTGATGGGTGAGTTAAATATCATTATGCTTCTAAACTTTCTACTGCATGTACTGTACTGTATGAATACAAATCCAGTCAAGAAACTGGAACACTTTCTTATTCCTGAATGCAGCTCAATATATTCTGTATCTTAAAGTAGGCTATTATATAAAGCAGAATATGTTTTTTTTTTACTTGACGATGAATGAAATATGCTGTGTTTTCCGCTAAATGGCAACCCGGGGTGCTGTAATACAGTTAAGCCCCTTTCACACTGCGATTCTGGCAAATACACGGGTAAAGTGTTCCGGCAATTGTTCCCGGGTCGCTAGATTTTGCACTTTCACACTGCCAGTGATTACCCGGAAGATCTGAGTGCTTTCACACACAACCCGTAAAGATCCTGTAATGACACGTGACATCAGGGCGTGACGTGTAATGTACAAGTCGAAAACGCTAGGTATGTTAACTTTCACTGAAGCTGGCGAACTATCTCAGCGTCAGCGCGGAAAGTGAGGAACTGAACTCTGCTTCATTACAGTTTGCACATATTTTTTCATCGCGAACATTGATCTTCCTTCAAGACGCCTGGTAAAAGAGTCGCGCGATAATGTGCGTAATCACTATGACACGGCATTAGTTCTGGCTTTTGTTCACACAGTGATTGTTGCGGTTTTTTTTTTTTTTCAACCCACCGCCAGTGTCACAAACCAAAAGAAAGACGACATTCTGGGCTAGAACACACATTTTCAGAAGAGAATAACTGACTGTAGGATAAACAAGTATGTTAACTTAACATGTTACTTAAGTATCTGCAAACGTATTATGGTGTTATTATGCCTTAGTAGAGTCAAAATCTTACATACAGCACTTCAATGCACAAACACTCACTCTCAACGCTGATGACTGATAGCCTGTAATGTTTTCTAGTGTCTGTGTTCCTGCCTATGTTTCCTTTTTTTCCTATGCCTTGCCTTGGTGTTTTTTATTTTTATTGTTTGATCTTGGACAGTTTATCTGTTGTTTACCCTTGTCTGCCCTGACCATTGACTGTTCTGTGGATTATTCTTTTGCCTGTGCCTTGGATTTCACTGTTTCCTCATGTGTTTGACCCTGCCTGTCCTGATCACACTCTTAAAGGTCCCCTGAAGTGCCTTGAAACATGCAGCATTATTCTATGTGGTGATGTAATTTCAACTGAAACAGGAAGACAAGACGGGACATATAGAGCAGCCATGTGCCCTTTTGAAATTAATTAGGAAAATAGCCAATAGCATATTGTTTATAACTGCTCGGGGCAGAGCCGTTGAGCTCAGTAAAGCCACATTTTACATCCACAGTCCAATAGATTAGCCCCTAGATCAGGGGTTGACAATCTTTTCGGCATGACGTGCCATTTTAAATTTTTCTGGTTAACCACTGTGCCACTGTGTTTATCGATACTGACTCACTACATTTATATTGTATAATAAAATATGTTTAATGGGACTGAATTTGCATTTAATGTGATTACAATTTAATTAAAACAACATAAATTGATAATTCAAAATGTAGTTACCTTTCCACGGTTATTCAGACGGCAAATAAATTCTATACAGTAGTCTAAGTTACATTATCACTAACTTAAAAATATATATATTGTTATAATCACTGAAGCGGTCTACACTGCGAAATTAATCTCTTACTTACATTGTACGTACATCTGTGTTTTGCTGTTTATGATAAGAGAAATCCCAAGAGTCTGGATTTCAGTAAGCAAACGTGTGCGCACTCAACATGAGTTTCAGTGACGACTCATCTGAGCGCCTCTGATTGGCCATTGCATTCCTAAACTCAGTAAAATCATGTGTCATTGGTAATAGTGCGCAAAACTTTAAAAACGCCTAACTTGAAATATGGTGCAACATGAGCAGATCTTAATTCTAATGCCACAATCAACACTTTCTGTTAATTTAAACTTTGTTAGCAGCAGACTCGGTAGCCTTGACAAAACAATGATATCAGTGGCAGGGTTTCACAAAACCATAGGATATGAAGTTTGGGGGTGGGGAGGAAATAGAAAGGACCACATTTTCAATTAAACACTGCATCATCAGTGATATTGTATCAGACACTTTCACTTAACATTATCTACTTAACATTATATAAAAATCAAGCTCAAATGGAGTTAACAAGGTTTTGGACCAACAAATGATGGAGATGTGTGTTTTGTTTGTCAATAGAATGGCTGTTTCTGAGGCAGCAATTGCAGAGGGTTACATGCTTTCATCAAGTTTTTTAGGTTATTTAACCTTTATTTTAGTTATATGGACACTTTTCTTGTTGTTTAATACACTTGGCCAAAACCTCATGATATAAATAATGAAGTGCTATATGCACAGGATTTTTAAAACATACAAAAGTATATATTGGCTGCAACTAGACGGCAAATAGCCTAGTTCATCGCTGCTCTTCAATCACACAAAAAACATTAGCCTTTACAGACGGTGTTTGAGTAAAGAAAACGCTGTATTTTTCAAACATCATTTATTTATTTACCCTTGCATTGTGAAAAAGGGGTGTTCCCTTTAGAAAGCTTCAGTCAATGCTGCGCTGCTCAGCGCATTGGGAAACGTCTTATTCATGACCAGCTGTGAATAATGTGTGTAACACGTCGATAGAATTGACCCAGTGGTAATATAGCCTCGGTTGATGACGTCATCGGGGCTCGCGTCCGCAACAAGGGGCTATAAATAGATATGCCACAGGTGCATCAACAGGTCTTTTGTCTTCAGATCATTCTGTGCATTTGTGGGTCAGAAAGATTCTTCTCATCGGCTACAAATCTTCGTAGGATGAGTCAACGAAATGGTAAGTGTTGTGTTCCTCCATGCTCTCGTCCTATGAATGAGCTGGATATACGTTTACTGTTTTGTTTGTTTGGTTTTGCGTGACAAATACGGGGGTATTTGGAGATGCCGCGGGTTGAAGAGACGCTTGCAAGCTATCTCTCACCGAGTCTGCATCCTCGGTTACGAAACCTATTCTCCCCACTAAGTCCTGTAAAATAACATCATCGCTAGTCGGTAAAGCTTACCAAGCTGCAGGTCAGGCTGGTGCTGCACTGCACACTATGGCAGTGTTACAGGCGTACCAGGCTGACCTGTTGAAGGACTTCGCTGAGCTTCGTCGGGCCACAGATTTGTCCCTCTGTGCGACCAAGCAGACAGCTCGTGCCATTGGCCAATCGATGTCAGCTTTAGTCAGCACAGAGAGGCATCTGTGGCTTAATTTGACGGGCATTAAGGAGAGGGAACGTTCGTTTCTTTTAGACTCTCCTATTTCTCTATCGGGCCTGTTTGGCGATTTGGTTTATACTGTTGTCTACAGGTTTAGGGAGGTGAAGAAACATGAAGAAGCGTTTGTTCAGTTCCTTCCTCGCCGCACTTAAAGGCAGGGGCCGTCAGCCACCCAGCCTCGCCCCGGTCCTTCAAAAGCCAGGGAGGTTAAGAAGCAGAGCGTGGCAAACCGTGCTCCCCCTCGTAGGGATTGGGTACAGGTTCGTCGTGCTCAGCAACCTCCCAGGCCAGACATCAGGACTGTCCTTGATAAGAAGTGGAAGTCCTGACGCTCTGGTGCCCTTGCTGGTGGGGGTAGTCCGTCACGGGATGGGGCACACTCGAGAGCTTTTCGCCCCGCCCCATTACCCTCCCAAAACTCCTCCATCCCGCCACTTTGTGTGATTCGGGGGGAGGTGGTTTCCAGCAAGTATTAGATAAAAACAGGAGATTGTTCTGCCAACCCTGTCTGTGTTTCAGGGCGCAGCAATCTCCGGCAAGTGATTTTCTCAGTTACCGCCTGGAAACTAGTAGTGCTAAGAGGCTCGCTAACTCTACGGAGGTCTATTAAGCAGCTAGTACAGTCATTCCCTGCCGGTCCGCCGCTTCAGGGCACTGAGCTAGTGGCTCTGGGCACACAAGGAAGCGGTTGCTGAGCTTCGTCGAGGCGTGAATTTGTCTCATGTGGAGGGGCCATTGGCACCGTGTTACATGGTGCCCGTCTCTCCTCAGTGCCCTCAGGAGACCGTTCTGCCAACCCTGCCAGTGTTTCAGGGCGCAGCAATCTCCAGCGAGCGCTTCTCTCAGTTACCGCCTGGAAACTAGCAGTGCTAAGAGACTCGCTACCTCTACGGAGGTCTCTAGAGCAGCTAGTATGTTCTTCCCCTGCCGGTCCGCCACTTCAGGGCACCGAACTAGTGACTCTAGGTGCACTGAGCTTCGTCGAGCCACAGATTGTCTCCCTGTGCGAATAGGCAAACGGCCCGTGCCTTCGGCTGTTCTATGTCAGCCTTAGTCAGCACGGGGAAGCATCTGTGGCTTAATTTGACGGGCATTTAAGAGGCATTCGTCATTTCCTCCCTCGCCGCACTCAAGGGGAGGGGCCATCGGCACCGCATAACATGGTGCCCGTCTCTTCTCAGTGTCTTCAGGAGATCGTTCTGCCAACCCTGTCGGTGTTTCAGGGCACAGCAATCTCCGGCAAGCAATTCCCTCAGTTACCGCCTGGAAACTAGTAGTGTTAAGAGGCTTGCTACCTCTAAGGAGGTCTATAGAGCAGCTAGTACAGTTGTTCCCTGCCGGTCCGCCACTTCAGGGCACTGAGCTAGTGGCTCTAGGCACACAAGGAAGCAGTCGCTGAGCTTCATCGAAACATGGATTTGTCTCAAGAGGAGGGGCCATTGACACCATATTACACGGTGCCCGTCTCTCCTCAGTGCCCTCAGGAGATCATTCTGCCAACTCTGCCGGTGTTTCAGGGCGCAACGATCTCCAGCGAGCGCTTCTCTCAGTTACCGCCTGGAAACTAGCGGTGCTAAGAGGCTCACTACCTCTACGGAGGTCTCTAGAGCAGCTAGTACGTTCTTCCCCTGCCGCTCCGACGATTCAGGGCACCGAGCTAGTGGCTCTAGGCGCACAAGGGAGCGTTCGCCCCTTTCCGTTACCCTCACAAAACCCCTCCATCCCCGCCACTTCTTGTGCTTCGGGGGGCGGTGGTTTTCCAGCAAGATGTTAGATGTTCCAGTGTTTCCTGCCGTTGTTCAGGACACGGAACATCTAACATCCCCTTAAAAGGAAGTGTTTAAATCGGTACCACTCTCAGAGAGTCTGGCAGTGTGGAACTTCTGGAGGGCATTTCTGCGTTGGTATTGAGCACAGTATGGATAGGATACAGGATCCAGTTTATTCGTCACCCTTCAAATTTCAACGGCGTGGTCTCCACTTCCATGAAACCGGAGCTGATGCAGCTACTGTCTCGAGAGCTACAGACTCTTCTGGGCAAAGAGGCCATAGAACATGTTCCTCGTCCAAGGAGAGAGTCGGGCTATTACAGCCGATACTTCCTGGTTCCCAAAAAGGGAAGGGGAGTGCGCCCAATCTTGGGTCTTTGAGGCTTAAACCGTACAGTCAAAGTGTTCAAGTGAAATATGTTAACCGTCAAGACTGTCGTTTCGCAAATTCTACATCGAGGGGCACCGTGTCGTCGCAGACTGCTAATGACAGATGCCTCTCTGATGGGCTGGGGAGCGGTCTTGGATGGCCACCCAGCTCAAGGGGAATGGGGGGGTCATCAGCTCGATTGGCACATCAATTGCCTCGAGCTGATTGGCCATATTTCTGGCTCCTCCATCATTTGAGGGGCTGTCATGTCCTAGTACGGGTGGACAACACCAGGTTACATTCCAGGGCATTTGAACATACACTACTGATGGGGGAATGGAAACTCCATCCAGAGGTAATGAAACAGATTTGGAAATATTTTACGAAGCAGAGGTAGACCTCTTCACCTCCCATCAGACAGCGCAATGTTCCCTCTACTTCTCACTGAGTCACCTAGCCCCAGGCGATTCCAGAGAGGAGGGACCTTCTGTCTCAGGCAGGGGGCACGAAATTCCATCCCAGGCCCGACCTGTGAAATCTTCATGTTTGGCCCCTGAAGGGTACCAACTGAGGAACACAGGGCTTTCGCCGGATGTTATTAATACCATTCTTAGTGCTAGGGCTTCCTCCACCAGACAGAGTTCTCGAGGGTCTGGTTGAAACACCCCTTTGAAACTTTAGAATCCGCGTCTGATAAGACTTCTGACTCTACAATGGTTTTTCTTATGGCAATAAGGGGTGCCCCCTTACAACAGGTTTGTGATGCGGCAGGTTGGTCCTCTCCGCACACATTCAAAAGATTTTATAGTTTGGATGTCCATGCTACTCTGGTCTCTCATGTCCTTGAGTCAACATCACAAGCTAAAGTCTGAGGCCTTCTTGTGGTTTAACAGCACACCTGCACAACCTTAGGGGTCCAGAAATTTTTCAAGCACGGCGGCGTGGGTATTCTCGTTCCCAATGCGCTGAGCAGCGCAGCATCGACTGAAGCTTTCGAAAGGGAATGTTCCCGGTTATTTAACTCTAACCTTGTTCCCTGAGAAAGTGGAACGAGATGCTGCGCCGCATTGCTATACTGAATATCCGTATTAACCGAACCCAGGACTGCTCTTCAGACAAAAATTCCTGTTGATGCACCTGTGGCGTATCTATTTATAGTCTAGTGTTGTGGGCAGGCGCGCGCCCCGATGACATCATCAACCGAGGTTATATTACCACCGGGTCAATTCTATCGACGTGTTACACACATTATTCACAGCTGGTCATGAATAAGATGTTTCCCAATGCGCTGAGCAGCGCAGCATCTCGTTCCGCTTTCTCAGGGAACAAGGTTACAGTTAACTAACCGGGAACGATCTGTCTCCAGGCTGTGCGTGGCGCAGCAATCTGAATGTAGGCAGGATGTTTTTCTTAACAGTTTTTTTAACACCCTCTTAATTAAAAAAAATATATATAATAGAGATATGAAATATAATAGAGATATGAAGTTTGGATATTTTTTCACTGTACACCTGACTGGGCTAGGGTATGGAAACTGCCATACGGAAATGCAGTCCCTGAATGATATAGAGCGAAAAAAAAGTTTTAAATATATTTCAATTTTAATTTGTCTTTTTCTTAACTTTTAAAACAAACAAAAAACAATTTTAAACTATAATCCTGATGTACACAAAACTGCATCTTTTAATGAATGCAGTGTTTTTTCCCCTCCACAAAGTTTTTAAATTCATAACAGTTACCATGAAATTGTGATCCTATCAATCAATACCTACTCATATGTGTATTAATACAGAGAGACCAAAAGCTGTAGTGAAGGTGACTCCAGCTGAGCGTGTGTTCAGCGGAGAGACAGTCAATCTCACATGTGACATCCAGGGAGCAGGACACTTTCAGTGGACATACAGATGGTTTAAAGATGGTTCAGTCATCAGACGCATCACTGAGAGACTCTACAGCATCACATCTGTGTCTGATAGTGCTGAATACAGCTGTAGAGGAGAGAGATCAGACTCACAGAAATCACACATCAGTGCTGCTGTTACACTGACTGTATCAGGTGAGGGTTCAGATTCACATCTGTTTAATCATCATTTAACATCAATATTTGGGACTCAACATTTTTCTTACATTTCATTTATTATATTTATTTTATTATATTTTTATTTAGCAGCAACATCTGTACTTATAGAGCAAGAAGCTTTATTCTTTGCAAGAATTTTGAAGGGGGGGGGGGCGTAAAAAAAACTGAATTCAGCTTAAATTTTCATTCAAGGGTAGAAAAGTAAATAAACAGCTTAAATATTCAATATTAAATAAAACACCCCTTTCTGCTGATTGGTCAGCCGAAGATCCAACTCATCAGTTCTTCCGTAGTATCACGCAGCAGAAGTGATTTTGCCAAACAAGACATGTTCCTGGATAAACATCTTTTGATGATCCTGGATCAACATTATTTCCCAAAAGTATAGACTAAACCCAGTCCCTACCCCCAAACCTTACCTTTCCCATGAAGTATTCCTAAAATCAGTGGGAAATGATAGCTGATTAACAAGGGTGTAGAAGCACCTAACCCTGATTGCAAGCCTAAAACAGATATTTCCTGAAAAGTTATCCCTCAAGTCTGATTGGTAGATTGGGATGTGGTTCCAGGAACATGTTGTATTTGGGGAAATCATGCTCACCCTGCTGCTTCTAAACTTAAATATATGTGTTTTGTTGCTGTTGTTGTTGTTGTTATTGTTATTATTCCAGGCATTCACTAAATATCTCTATATCTATATTTATACACATGGGTCAAAAATTACCCATATAGAAACCTTTGATATTTGCTCTTTTTCTGCAAATAGGAACATATTTACTGCAGAAAACTATACACCTAACCCCACATTTCACAACTAAACATGGCTGCTTTTGTATATATGATGCATTTCGTCATATTTTTTCACATGTATTAACATGTATTAGACTAAGGTTACCTTGACCATTAAATCTATTACTATTGAGGCAGAGAAACATGTCCAATACTATTACATATTCTATTTTAGCTAGCTAATGTTAGCTAGATCAACAAAACAAGTGTCAAATGAATACATTATTAAATACAAGCATATACCATTGCTATCAGGTGGAAACCCCATATCTCCACATTTTTTGTCATAAATCAGTGCTATTTGTCAGCCTTTATGTCTGTCAGTGACAATATATAATCAGTATATACATGATCAACTGCTTGCTGTGCACTCTTTATCTAGAATGTTAGTATGGCTAATCCCAGACATTCTAGATTAAAGGCTGAAATGTTTGAGGTGCTGCATGAAGAGAAAAATCAGGCAAGTCTTAGACCTGATTCAGAGTCTGACACAGATGAGCTAAGCTATGTGCCACAAGGTCAGTCCAGAGTTGTGGGTGTAAATCCAGCTTTCTTAGATGAAGAAGACTCATTTGATGACACTGAAGACTTGTCTGATGAGTTCTCCAAAAGGAAATTCAGACCCAGCCCAATAGATTTGGTAAAAATGATTTGCACCTATATGTGGAGAACATGGAGGTGGCCCATGGTGCTATGGTACAATGTGCTGGATGTTGCAATTTTAATTGCTTACACAAAAGGTGGCCAATGTTGGTCCTGAAGAGCCACAGTCTTCAAGAGTTCCATTTCAACTGCAATAAATAACACTTTTTTTCAGTGTCAGGTTCAGGTCAGATTTCTGTCTTCAGCATCCTCAGTTTTCTTCTGGCAGCTTGTCCGTATCTGCTGTCGACAGCCGTGCTGCTGTTCAAATGTTACAGAGCGAGAGGTAACACTTCTGTCTGATCAGTTTCTATCTCCATCTTTCTTTATTCACAAAGTAAAAAATACATATTTGTGTGTATTTCACAGTTCCATCTCCTGAAGACCAAAGCCAGTACGAAGTGAAAGAAGAAACTTCAACTTGATATTAACACGTTTTTTAACATTTGCGTCAGCATATTTGATTTACTTTTCATTATTTTCATTTATTTTTCATTAAGAAACTATTTTAGTGTCATTCCGCTTTTATATGCCCATTTTGTCAAAAAAAAAAAAAAAGTTCAGTGACTTTATTATGACTTAGTGATGTTTGTCTGTTCTTTCAGTGAAGTATTAAATATTTAGTTAAGAAAGGAGACCAACATTTTATTCTGTATGAATGAATAACTCTTTAAATAATTTGTATATTATACAAAAACAAAAAAATGCAAATTGAGTAAATAAATATCTTGATTTCTCTCGTGTGTATCATTTTTAGGTGTATATATTTACGTTTTTCATCATTGAAGTGATACATAGCCTACAATACGCCAAATATATATAATACTTACTCCAAAAAAATT